>NC_133222.1:27834912-28114912 GCF_040436345.1 Pagrus major | reverse complement strand
AGCTGCTCATAACATTTTACAAAATCATGGTCAAATTTAGTAAGAACAGCTTCTAGCTGGTTTGCAGCCAGATCGAATATCAACTTTGAGGGAGCCTATCTGCTGCTTATTTCCCAACAGGCAGACTTAAGTAGACTCAAATGAACAGGAGTGGCCAAGGTAACAGTTAGTCTAACTCCTAAAGACTGCCTATCTTAGACAGAACAGTCAGGCTTACAAAAAGGGAGCATGGAGGCAAATATAAGCTCCAGTGTTTATAAAGCTTTACCCAGGCAACTAGGCAGTAAAAGTCTATATATGTATAGAGTCACTGATACTGTATTTTTGAGGCTGATACCAATATTAATATTTGAGTGTTTAAAAATCTGATAATGATAAATCAGCCATATTTATTTAGGGGCATGGCTGTACAGAATGCAGAGGCCTATTGCGAATATTTGGACTTGCAATAGGAGTAAAAGAATCTATGGCTCGGTCCTATTAATGTGTTATAGTGAATGAGGATGAACCCTGTAACTGAAGCAGCTAAATGAAATTAAGTCATCATTGCACTTGTCCTCTTCCTACTGTTACATGACAAAATGTCTGCTGTTAAAAAGGCCTGTTTTTGGTCAGTTGGCCAGGCTACCACTTTGACTCAGACTGAACTATCTCAATAAGCATTAAATGGGTTAACATTCATGGTCCTCAGAGGATGAATTCAACTCAGTTTGGTGATCTCTCGAGTTTTCATCTAGCGCCACAACAAGGCTGCCATTATTGTGAAATTATATCAACAACATTAGACTAACTAAACTAAGGCAGTGCATGGTAAATATTATACCTGTTAAACATCATTTAACATGCTAATGTTAGCTGATGTGAGCACCGTGAGTATGTTAGCATGTTAATGTGAGCACTTAGTTTCAAGCATCCCTGTGTCTAGGGTACAACCTTAAAGATCTGCTAGCACGGCTGTAGACTCATAGGTTTTGTTCAGACTGCAAATAAATCAGATCTGTTTCTCAAATCAGATCTTTCAAACAGACTGTCTGCTGGCTTAGTGATCAGAGTGATCAGAATGATCAAATCAGATTTGTGTCCAAACATCACAAACCTATCTGCATGAGTTGCTGTGGTAACAACATGGGCATAATTACACATGCTTGTGACGTGTATTCCAAACAAAGAAGTATGAGAAATGGAGAGCCATCAAAGACGGTCAACAGACAGTTACTGTGTGTTGTCTTCCATACCGGATTCTGCTTAGTCACTCTGATGCACTTCTGTCACTCTGGATTTGATGTTGTTGTTGTGCGTGGCACTGCGAGTGACGCAAAAGACATTTTGAGTGGCCAGAGCGTCCGGACTGAGACGTCTCTGTAGGAATTCAGTTGGAATCATATTTCAAACTACCTCTAAATGTGGTTAGGATCCAATTTGCAAAATTCACATTTCATGTGTTTTTTGCTCTGCAGACTGCAAAATCAGTCTGAATACAATCATCATATGGCAAAAAACAGATTTGGGCAAGCACAGTGAACAAGGCCTTAGTCTTTTTCAGTTGTGACCTGTACTGGTCAGGACATTCAACAAAATGTCTCTCTGTCTCAGCCCACCTTAGACAAAAGTTTGGATTACTGTGTGTAATTTCTTGTTCACCATTGGATAACATATTGACCAATATGCATATATTTGCAAAAAGCGGATATTAGCAAATATATTGGTATGGCCAATTCAAATAGATATATAGATTAAAGATATTTAGAAAAAGTATGTTGCATTCAGTGCCTAGAGGTTCCTACTGATGCCATATCAGATTTTATATTGGAGATGTTTTCACATGTTTTGAAGGTTGGTGTAACTGTCTTGATGTCAAACACATCCTGATCCAGATACCGTGCTTGTTTCTAATCGTGGTCACATCAGAAGGTGAAGTGGGAATGAAAGAGACACAAGTGTAAGACAGAACTATCTCTTACCTTCCTCATCCTCGCTCTCCTCTTCAGACTCGTCCTCCTCTTCCTCCCCCTCTGCTCCTTTGGCCTCCTCTTCCTCATCATCTTCCTCTGACTCAGACTCTTCCAGCCACTCCTGTGTCTCTGAGGAGAAAGAATCATAAATCCAAATGAAACTCACACCGTTCTCTCCCATCTTATAATCCTCTAACTGCTCTCCTGCATCACAAGGTATTCAGGCCAGACAAACCGTCACACTGGCTGCTTTACGACTATCAGCTGAGCTCACCATGAATTCATTTAATATTTTTCTTCGTGTTATTCTGATTGCATGTCTTCTTTTACTTACTTGGGTCCATTTCAACCAGAACCTCCCACTGGTCCATCTTGTGGAGATCCAGGCAGTAGAAGTCGTTCAGGGTGAATTGGCGGTCACCGACCTCAAACATTCCCCCGTACAGGAAGAGCTTGCCCTGACGCGTTGTTGACATGGAGCTGGACCTCGGGCAGGGCTCCACCAGGGGGGCCGAGGCTGAGTTATAAGGAGGTTAAAACGAAACATGTAATCATCCCGCCTGTCTATATTTTTTCAGTTTTCACATTTTAAATTTGTGTGTGTGTTTGTGTAATCTTGCCATCATCCTCCTCCTCCTCTTCCTCTTCTTCTTCCTCCTCCTCTTCCTCCTGAGCTCCAGGGATCACTTCCTTGATGGTCATCACTGTGCCGTCTTCCGTGATGATCTCCTTGATGACCTCAGTGGGTGCTTGTGATGCCGACTCCTCTTCTACCCCCTCCTTCTCTGCTCCCTCCCCTTCAGCTCCAGTCTTCTTCCCCCTCCGGCGCTTCTTCTTCTCTGACTTGTTTCCCTGGAAAGACAAAATTAAAATGATAAACTATCACAGACAGCAGACCAAGCAGTTAAACACAGCTTCATATTGTAATGATTTGTTCACATGTTATAGGCTCTAGTTTAATTAAGAGAGTTGGACTCAAGGATGAACATTGGAAATTCCCTCAAGGCGTTTCTGAGATATCATGTTCACAAGAATGGGGCGCCATTTGGTCACAGTGACCTTGATCTTTGACCACCAACATCGAAGCAGTTCATCCTCGAGTCATACTGGACATTTGTACCAAATCTGAAGAAATTCCCTCAAGGCCTTCCTCAGATATCGCGTTCACAAGAACGGGACGGACAACCTGAAAACAAACTGGACAAACACTCATTCACGCAGCAGCTTCAGAGTCTCACCCTGAGCAGGCCGGGGAACCAGCGATTCTTCACTGTATCATACAGATAGAGGTCATTGTAGAAGTCGCCCTCCAGTGACTCTTCCTCTTCCTCATCACAAACCCCACCAAACAGTACCGTCCGCCCAGCTGGGCCTACCGCCAGAGAGAAACCAGAGCGAGGAGGGGGCTTGTTACCGGAGGGGCTCAACCTGGACCACGACCACTTCTCTGGAGGACAGAGGAACAAAATAATACCAACAAGGATATTAGCTGGATGTTTTCTGTGAAGGTTTATCACTTATGTTGTCTTAAATGATTTTGTCTCCAACTATGAACTTTTTTGTACCTTGGTCAGCTTTACCCTCTCGCTTCAAGAGAAACATGTCAGAATGGATGGTCCCCTTCTCCACATCCTTCTTCACTCTCTGTATAAAAAAAAAAATCACACAATTATTACTCAGATTTCAGATCTGAAGTAATATCCATATGGGAGACACAAACACACACTCACCACTTTAGAGTATCCTCCATAGATGATGACGCCTGTGCCGTCGGGCGTGGCGGACATCTGACAGGCGGAGCGTGGGGAGGGGGCGGAGCCTGATGTAGTGAGGCGTGACCAAGAGAAGGTTTCCAGGGAGAAAGAGTAGACGTCATTGTAGTAGATAAAATCCCTGCGAGGAAAGGGAAGCGGGAGGTGAAAATGCTGAAACTAAACTGAACACTGCTGTGTAGAGAACAGTCAAGTGACACGGCAAACATTTATATCCAACATATACAGAGCAGCATTTATTTGATGTCATGTTGGTTTCCACCTGATCAATCCAAGTCCAATATTCACTCGCTTTTTAGCTATTTGTGGTGTCCACTGTGTCAGTGTGCTGTAACACTGTGGGCCATGAAAGCAAAACAATTTGCTGAAAGACACTAAAATGCTCTGTTGGGCTGTGAAGAACCCAACAGAGCATTTTCTCACTGTGTTTGTCCCTAGAAGTGACCCCGTTCATGGTGCACGGTATGAATTTTACTGAGCCGATACAGACCAATAATTACCTGCTTCTGATGGCAGATACCAATAAGAAGTCTATTCCAACCTGATGGTAAGAAAGGCTAAAATGTAGTGAGCAAAGATGGATGATTAATTCCATAGCTCTTAGAAGATGTGTTGGGTTAAAACTCGTAGACTTTTTCCTTCCTCTGCATTAGAGGCGCATGTACTGCATGCTAATGTTCTTCTTCTGGTTTATTGGCAGATCGCAAACCAACTGTAAAAGTGCATACCACCACGCACTGTATTGGAGTATGTACATGCAATATTTGTTAGGTTCATTAAAACAATGTGTGCAATCAGCTATAATTAACAGATACCAATAAGTAACTGATAATATACATTTCCCAATGTCAGGCCTGATATATATGGTGCAACTCTATGATTTTTACCATTATTTGCAAAATAATAATTGATAAGTGCAGCTTTAATTCAACAATAATAAGACGAACGAGAGTATGTTTTAATTATCTAGTGCTTTTCATGGTACTCAAAATAAACTGCACATAAATTCAGAGGTAATCTTTTTTATGCCAACAAATCTACATATGAGAACCACGTGTTGCTGTCTTTTTAATGTTACCATTTAAAATTACACTTATTTTAAAAATTCATTACTTACAGCCAGGCCATGTATGTCACTATGACTAAGTCCAACTTTTTCATTTTGATATATTGACTCTAATAGATGAAAGTTTGCTGATCTCTGTGGGATGATCTCTTGGTTTCTAGCAGCATTAAAACCAACAGAACTTGGAAGAGGTTGTCTTCCTTCATCCATTTCAGGGTATGGAGAGAGTAAAGATGTAATCAAACATGCTACCTGCCCATGGTCAACTCAATTACAGACATACAGTACAGTCCATGTTTATTATTCAGTAACCTTTTGCCTACCTCGTGCTCTCATGGAAACCTCCAAACACCAGCAGCTGTTTCTTGCTGAGGACCATGCGGTGGCCGCTGCGACCTGATGGACCGCCAGGAGCCCTGAAAAACACAACACCTGAACTCAATTCTGATCACCGATGTCTGCAAAATCATAATTATCACACCACGCACCTATGGGACTTATTTTACATAATCAAGCACTGTTTTTATGAAGCAGTGTATTTCTTATTGACTTGACTAATATAAAAGGAAATGATAGGACCAATTCAGATTTCCTCATATATTAATTCATCACAAAATAGTCTTTATTGCAACCCGACATCCATTTTTATGACCCTCTGCACATACTTGATGTTCTCCCAGGTGTGTGTAGCCAGGTGCAGCACCCAAAGGTCCTTGTAGTGGTAGAACTGTTCCCCGTTTGGAGAGGCAAACTCTCCCCCAAAGACCCAGAGCTGACCCCCGCCCTGGGGAACAACCACCGCCTAAGGGATGGAGGGGAGGGAAGATGGAGACACAGAGGAGGGACAAAGAGGAGTGGAGGAAGACAGCTGCATGAACACAGTGAGATAAAGAGGTTTGATGTCCTCAGATTTAAATGGTTTCGTTGCAGCAGGCCATCAGCCGTGATGACATTGCTGATAAGTTTCAAAGTCTCCCCTGATCTGTGCGACAATAGTCTGCCCCCTGATGGTTAGAACGAAGAATCACAACAATGATCAAGGACTTCCAAGCAAATTTGATGTTACCAGATGTCTATTAAAGGGTAACTTCAACATTTTTCAACTTTAATCTTTATCTATTGGAATTTAGTTAGTGCTGAGGGACACACGAGTGAGCCCCCTCAATGTTCTCTGTGTCGCTGGGGGGCGCCGTAGAAGGGCTGACTATGATACTCTGGCAGGATGCTTATTCGAGTCAGAGTAAACAACTAAAGGCATCCAGCAGAGAGAGGCCGAGCTGCAGCTGAAAGAGCGTGAGAGGCAACAGCGACTATCGAGAGCTGCCAACAGAAGACAGCGACTGGTGGTGTGTTTGCTCACATTGCCCTCCGATACCAACAGAAACTGATTATTTCTGCTGCAGTGAATTTTAGTGTGGGCAGTTTTTGTTGGATACTGTCGCCGACAACCAGCCTGAAGAAGCGTCTGTGCGTTAAAAAGTTCACTTCTGGTTTGCGTAGAGGTGTACCAGGGACCCTCTTCAGGATCCTAAAGATGAACTGGACAAAAACAAGACCAGCAGGGCCGAGAGGAACTATGACCACTGAGTGAGTATTTTGTAGTCTAATGCAATGTTTAAATATATTTAGAAAATATGTAGGCGTACAGTTTACCGTCTCAAAACATATAGACCTGTGGAAAACACACACTAAAGCTTATTGGAATTAATAAACACAAAGCCACTTAATTCAAAGCACTAAGGACCACAAAAAGGACGTGTTGAACATCTGTTCCTTAGCCATCAGTGTTGGGGTCGGAGAGGGCACTTCAAGAGTGGAACACCAAGAGGCACATTGAGAGTGCACAGAGCCAAGCGGCATCTCCGAGAGCGCACAGGGCTGCAGCTCCAACAGGTGACAGTGAGTCCAACCTGCTGGTAAACCTGCAGCAGATCATCTCTCTGACCACCGAACCTGCTCCAGAGGAGGAAAGGAGAGTAATCGGCCTGATCAAAACTGTAACCAAAGAATTACAGACGGCTCACAGCCTCACACCAGCAGCCTCTGAGTGCGAACAGAATAATCTGCCTCAGCTTCACAGAGTGACTTTAAAAACAGTAAATGACTTGCTTTATATTTTTTAAATATAATTTCCATGAGGCTCTTCTTCTCAGCAGACAGACTACAGGTTATAAAGCTGCAAGCAGGAAAACTCTATAATCCAACTTACTCTTTCAAGACACCACGCACTGGGGATTCTATTGGCTCATTTAACTACATGTACCATCAACACTGATTGGGATATTCACGTAAAACATGGTGAATTTCTCCTTTAATTATAGCTGTAAACTTATTATTAAAACCTGATCTTTGCTTACTTGAATGTAGTACTAACGTAACAAAGAATCAAACACTCACAGACAGGTGGACAAATAGAGGAGTAAGTGTTGTTTTCTGTCTGCTGGATTGTTCAACTGTGCAAAAAATATTGCAATGTTTCGCATCAAAAGAGGTGTAATGACCCTCGCTGTGGGTGTACCTGGTGAGAGCAGCGTGGGGGAGGAGGGTTGGGGATCTCTGATTTAACCCAGCAGTTCTTCTTGATGTTGTAGAAAAACAGATCATTGTACAGGTACGTCTGCAAAAAAGGCAAGAACAGGATTTATTTAGTGTTAATACTGCAAACTGACAAAACTTAGAAAAAAGGAAACACGTACATCAAAGCTCATGAGCTTTATATACAGTTTGACCATGTGAACGATTGTGAACAAAATCTCAGTTGACCAGTCGTTTACATTAAGAATAAAGATGAATTCTGCTTTAAAGAGGCTGCAAAATTGTTCATCTTAAAAAGACATTTTTGGAAAGTTTATTCACTACCTTCCTGCCGTTGAAGAACTCTCCTCCAAACAGGATGAGTTCATCTTTCTCAGGATGGGCAGAGAAAGATGCATTCAATCTGAAAAACATAAAAACAGATCAGAGACTGTAAGACATGTACATCATCCAGCCATGATAGTCTTGATTCAGGTATACAAGTTACACATTCCTCGAAAACTGCTTCTTAGTCAAGCTTGCAGCACGGCTGTAATGACAGCAATGTTGGTCTGTCAGTCGAGACTGAAATATCTTGTTGAGATATTTCAGTCTTGATTGACAGACAGACCAACATTGGATCGCTTGCCATGAAGTGCGGTACATTCATGTCCATCTCAGGTTGATTTGTAATATTTTTGTGATCCCCTGAACCTAAATCGAACAACATCATTTGGTCAGAATTTTAATTTGACCAACACTTTGATTTATGATCAAATACCTGCAAAGCCAATTATGTTCCCATCAGCCTCAGCTACACTTTGTGTTTAGTACCAATTAACAAATGTGAGCATGCCTACATGCTTAACTAAAATGGTGAACATTAAGCCTGCAACAACATCAGCATTTAAGCATGATAACACCAATAATGACATTAATCTGACACAGCCACAGCAGTTTGAGGTGTGTGGAAAACTCATGAAACTCTTCTACAACTCAGGTCAGGTCAAATCAGTTATTACATTTTCTATATAACTTGGTTTGATCATCTCTAAGGTTGAGAAGTGACAGAAGCAGGCTTCATCATAAAGTTAAGAATTTGAGCTTCTCCCCTCTGGATGGAGATTCAGATCTCCAATGGCCAGCTCTAACAGGATGGTGAATCATTTAGTCTCTCTTGCAATTCAACTGTAATATGCTCTTCAGTCAGTTAATGACCTTGCATATGAAAAGTGGTGGAGGATGATAATGGTGACGTTGTTTTAACCATTGCTGATTAGGCTGGATCATGATGGCCGGATGTTAATCAACACTATTTAATGTGAGATAGTGAAACATACATTTGTTATGTGTTATACATTTGTTATGTCATGATCTTTGGTCAAGTCTCTGTGTGTTCTGTGTTTCACTTGGATGCATAACAATTTTCCCATTAGGCAGGATAAATCTGAAGAAGGTGATGCGGTCTTTTTACCTTGGTGATGGAGGTGGACATGTTGTCTCCACGACCTGGGTCTTCTTTGCATCCAGAGTCTGAAACTCAGCAATCAGAGCCTCCAAATCCTCCTGGAGACAGAGAAGGGAGGCAGGGAAGATGAAAGATGGGAGGAACAAAACCAGAAGGAGGTAAAGGGCTTTCAAAAAATAGCTAGCTCTGGGTCGTAGGGATATTATAGACAGCGAGCTACAAATCATTTTACAACACACTTTTAACAGTAATTTGTACAAAGCTACATAACTATTGGCCTTGTCCTCTTTGTGAGATATGAAAAGTACAGATATTATCATATAGCCTTTATCACTTAGTACAGGTGGAGTGTTACCTCCTCTCGTTTGGACCTCTTTGAAACCTTTTTCTCCATCTTGGCGGCTGTCTTCTCCGCCCCCTTCACCTTCTTCTCTTTCTTGCCTTTTTTGCCCATGACTGCTGTGAAGCACTGACTGATAGTGTTCAAGTTAAAGAGGTTTTATCTGTTATTTCAAAACGAAGTCGGTGTCACATGGAAATCCAAACAAACTCGCATGCCTTCCTTCTGACAAGTGGGATTTACTTCCGGCAACAAACTGGAAGTTAACACGGTGTGACAATGTAACAGCGCCCTCTAGCGTGGCGGCGGACACAGAGAAGTTCAGGTTTCTGTGTGTACAAGCTCTGAACTTTAACTCTGTAATCCACAGAGTGCAGCATGTCACCATACTCTGATCACTGATAATGATAAAACATCATATCAGTTCATTATCTAAAGGTCTGACAGCAGGTAAAAGCAGTTTGCTTTTCCAGGAACAAGCCTTCAAGGAAGTGGTTACCTTCATGGTTCAATATGATTTACTGTGACAAAAGCCAGAAAACACAGGCCATAAGTAGAAAATGTTGAAATTTAATCTTAAGTATAGGAAATAGAGAATGTTTTAATTTGTAGTTACGTTTTTATTTTATTTTATTATTTTTGTTTTTTTATAATTGCAAAGTCACATTTCTCTGTGCAGGTTAACTTTTTTAAAACTTTGCACTCAGAACAGCAGACGTCAATGTGGACTAAACTGTTGATCACTTTTTAATGCTTTGACTTACTTACTTTTATTTTGTGCAATTGGAATTACTTGCTGCACAAATGGCAAAAAAAAAAAAAAGCCTATTGAAACATATTGCCACATTTCTTGTTAATTTCTGTGACAAACTTTTTCCAGCAATAAATAGGTGACCTTATTTTTGTTGAAACTACATCTTGGGTTTTGTGCTCGACGTATAAATAAAAAAAAATAGTGACAACAATTGTCATTCTTAAGGTTAATACATAATGAGTGACACCGTTGGCAGACAAATGACATTAACTGTTGTGCTGAGTTGCATGTCAGTAAAGAGTCAAGAATTGTGTGAAGAGTTGAGAAAAAGTTAACTGAGTGCAGATAAATGTGACTGAGATTGCATTTAACAGCGGCAACAAGCTGATGGTCCCTACTGTCGCAGTTTTTAATCGTGTTTTTTGATGGATGAAATTACAAAGTAAGTTAAAGTACAACCTGAAGTTTCTTCAGGCCCCTGAGGGTCTGTTTGCGTGTTTGAATACACGTGTGCATTTATCTTCAGTGTGTGTGGAATGTCACAGAGAGAATCGACAGGTACTAATGAGCAGGGAAGTGTCTTGACACCCTAATAGGGCATTTGTTTATCCCTAAAACCCCTCCTGACAGGCCCTGCATGCACAAAGCATCCAGAAACATTTGTTAATTTTCAGATAAAACATGATGATTTGATGTGGAGATGCTGAAAGAAAGCCTCTTTTTCTCACAAATAAAGTGATCACCAGGAAGATGCAGCAAGTGGCCTCAGACACTTTGAATCTGGGTGACAGTACATATTATAACCAGAAGAGGGCAGCTGTGTGTTTCTTTGGAGCCAGTCCTTCAAAGCCTTGACTTGAACCCACTCCAGTAGGACAACTTCAAGGTGTAATGTGTTCTTTGATAATAAGATCTTTAGTGTGTTTTAGTGTCTAAACTAAAGCGACACCTGCATATCGAGTAATGATATCTGCTTTATAGAGGGATGCTATTCTAACAGAGAAAAATTGCCCAATGCAGAATTAAATGTGGCAGTCAAATGATGGCATCAGATAGATTCATACGGCTTTAAATTGCTTTTGCAATCTCACTGAGGATTTCTCATCTATGCCTTCCTGTCCTTTGAATGGGTTCGTCCCTCGCTGGTCAAATGGAAATCTTATCCTTCATCTCCAACACTTGTAATTATTTCATATCTGTTCACAGTGATTAAAAAATGGAGGACACAATGTTTACAACTGACCTGTGAATTCATCACTGTCTGCTGTGGGTATCAGCTCTTTCCAGCCATCTGTCAACATATTGTGATATTCATTTTCCTTCCCAGTATCTACAAACAGTCACAAAGGCACACAAACACACACACACACACACGGACACATGCATACGGCACATGACTGCTAACCTTTGGTGGTTTTCCTCTGAGGTGCCCCAAGGTATGTGCTACTCTGCTAGTGTGTGTGTGTGTGTGTGTGTGTGTGTGTGTGTGTGTGTGTGTGTGTGTGTGTGCGTGCACGTGCATGCGTGTGTGTGTATGCTTGCACATGAGTAAGTAACAGAATGCAAGTCAATTTTTTCAATTCCATTCACTGGCATATTTCATAATTGTGGCTGTTTGAGTCTTTGTGTAGTAACAGACAGAGAGAGAAAGCAGTCTGTTCAGAGGGAAAGGTTATCAGAGAGCCTCAGGGACCATGTCTTTATCTTCTGTACCTCAGGACAGTCACACATCTTATCATAAGCTCTCAACTTATGCTGGTGCACAACCTGTCAAGCAAGTGAATAACATGATGAACCACAAATTTGCATGGTATTAATATTACAAATAAGAAACATAACCCCCTTTCCTTGGAGCCAGACCCACTAAAACATCTCACTGTAGTCATGTGGGGTTCCATGAGACAGAGGCCCAAAAGCAATACTGGTTCTCAGACCATTGTTCTTGCAACCAGCCTGCAGACTTACTGAAGTATGCAGGACACATTTCTATGTCTTAGAGGCAAAAACAGGGCAAACAAGCCCGTGGAATTTAAGTTATATTGGGGTAATCAGGCAAATCAGCAGACAGGGTGTCACATGGTGAATATCCTTACGTCAAGCTTCTGAAATGTTCCATGTTTGAAATTATTGAGAGGCATGTTGTAATTAAAAAATCAAATGCTCTGCCCACACCATCAACACAGTTTCAATGTAAGGGCTTGTCAGTGACTGTCAGTGACTGTCCATGTGTGAGGGACATCTGAATAAAGTGACAGGCTGTAATTTGCTCAGTTTTTCTTGCTGCCCATGTCATTGTCCTGCTTTTACTGTAATTGACATACCTTACATTCCTGAGTGTTGGTTTAAACTTCTTTCTTGATTTTAGGTTGCCAACTTTACACCTGGCCAGGTACTACAGATAAAACTAGCCTCTTGACTAATTCTGGCAAATTTACAGTAATGTTCATTATTATGCACTGTCTGAGAAATAAACTGGATAAAAAGTAAATTAAGATAATAAAAAAAAATATATTTATTTCATTAAATGAGAGCCAGTATCAAATAGAAACTTACAGTGAAGAATGAGAGTTTTCTCTACAGCTCTAACCCAGCCAATAACATAAATGGTGTCTGATTGAATTCCTTTGTGAGACATCACATTAAAGCTGGGGTTGGTAAGTTACTCTAGAGGCATTTTTTGTTATATTTGTAGAAAATCTCTTAACATCCTGACAGCAATCAGAAAAGAAAATGCACTGACAAATAAAAGAAAACCCTCTGGCCTCTTATAAGTCCATCCAATCATTTCATACAGGCCAAATGAAATGCTTCCTGTCTGTCTACCTGCTTACCTGTCTCTGCCCATGCACTCATTGCGCATGACCGGAGTGTTCCGATCATCTTGCTAAGGCTATTAACGAGCTAATTATTAGATTAGATGTTTTCTAACATGTGAGTGAGACATGAGGTAATGCTAGTTGGTTTTGGTTGGCGATGACAACAATGTTCAGGACTCACAGTACACAGCCTCTGAGTCTGTCATTCAGTCGCTAACCGAGTAGCACAAAGCACACAGCCCCTGAGCAACAGATTAATTTAGCTGCTAGTTGCGCAAAGCACACAGCTCCTGAG
Source organism: Pagrus major (assembly GCF_040436345.1). Classification (NCBI taxonomy): domain Eukaryota; kingdom Metazoa; phylum Chordata; class Actinopteri; order Spariformes; family Sparidae; genus Pagrus; species Pagrus major. The sequence goes on along the minus strand of NC_133222.1, from coordinate 28,101,935 downwards.
CGACAGACTCATTTAGCCGCTAACCGAGTTGCGCAAAGCACACAGCTCCTGAGCGACAGACTCATTCAGCCGCTAACCGAGTAGCATGAAGCACACAGCACCTGAGCAACAGACTAATTCAGCCGCTAACTGAGTAGCACAAAGCACACAGCCTCTGAGCCACAGACTCATTTAGTTGCTAACCGAGTAGCACAAAGCACACAGCCCCTGAGCAATGGATTTGTTTAGTGGCTAATCCAATTGGATGTATTCATTGGGTACCCTTTTAGGATGGAGGCATGTTTGTGAGGTCTATTTTGCTTGTGTTTATAGGATTTGGGCATTGAACACAGTTTATTATTTATTTATCAGACGAGTTCAGTTAAGAAAGCTTGTGGAATGTAGTGAACTATCATCTAATATGTCTCCCAGCTGGCCAGCGAGGCCTATGGGAAGTCTTGATCAGTGTAGGTCATGTAAGCCCCCAGGGATAACTCTGGGCATTGAAACCAATTTGACATAACATCCACACTCTATTGTAAGCTCTGCAGAAAGTACAGGAAGTCGAAGTTTTTTGGCTTCATACACCACTGAGCAGCTTTCATTGGGATGAAGAGGGCCCCGGCTCCAACCTGTATTCAGATTTTTCCTTATTAGATCCATAAGTTCATGTGTTTTGGAGGAGTGGCTCTGAACGAAGGAAGTTTTTCGGTTGGATACTTTCAAAATGTAGCTCTCTCTTGTTGGTTTCTACAGTCTTTCTGACGCCGGCTTCAACTAGTTAGCTAGAGTTAACTGACTTGACAATATTTGAGATTGATGTGGCTTGGCTTGGTTCGACTCGATCTGGTTTGATTGTTTTGACTTATTTTTGCTTGGTTTCAGTTTTTTATTTCACTTTCCTGGCTTGAATTGATTGATTTAATTAATTTTGTTTTGGTTATTCAATTTGACTAGATTTAGCTTGTCTTGTCTCCGAATTTATGACCTGGGCTTGACTACATTTGACCTGAAATAAATCTGCTTTGTTTGGCATGGCCTAATGTGACTTGACTTCATCCAAGATAATTTAACCGGACTTGACAACACAGGCACTTTTCATGCCCAGTTTAGTGAGCCAAAAGGGAGCATGGACATCTTCTCTGAACAAATGTTGTTTACCGTGATGGAAACAGAAGAACAGATGGCTGGCTTGCACCTGTGCCCCTCTGCATGAATACACACACACACACACACCTACAAATGCATTTGTGAGTCAGCATCCTTGCGTCAATACTGCCCTCAGCATCGTGCCGTCTGTTAGCCTGAACGTCTGGTCGTGACTGACGCTGGAGGGGGGAAATAAAGGGCTGAGGTGATGAGATGAGCGCAGATGTTGGTACCTGAAAAGAAAGACCATTATCCAGCCTGTGATTAGGATGGTTTTAGAAATAGACACTGTTGCTGCATTCACACGGACGAGGGAGCAGGAACACACACACGATTGTGGACCAGTATGGAAAACTGATATCATCCTCCTGTTGCTCAGAAACAAAGCAACCAATCTTCATGCTGAAATATACTTTCTCAAATTCAAGCAAATGCACATAAAGTGTACTTCTATCGTTGTATTTGTGAAAAAATCAATCACATAGTCAGTCGGCAGCATTTTGGGTGGAAGTAGAAAAAATGTCTTGATGTAAACAACAAATGCAAGTTAGTTATTGTGAACAATGAACGATGATTGACAGTTGACTATCAGAGCAACACTTTTTTCAATAAAATTTCAATAAAGTTTAACAAGTCAACTGACAATGTTTCACTCTATTTTTGAATTCAGATACATTACTTTAATCACTTATCACATCACTTACATTTTATTTCATTATTTTTTGTTTCTCCCACCAATTTTTTGTTGTGAATGATAACTGTAAAACAGGGAAAATGATAAAAACTTGACTCTGTTTTCATCACATTGCAACTGTATAATCTGTAACTGTAATATCATCTGTTTTAGATTAAAGGGGCACTGTGTAGTTTTTGGAGAAGAAATTTTAACTCAGAATTTTAATATTTACAATATAAATGAGGTAATAATGCAAACTCTATCATTATATATAACTATATAATACTATAACTATTTATTTTTTCCATATTTGAATAAAGAAGCTGTTCTCAGAGGAAAATAAGGTCCCCAGAACACTGTTAGAAAGCTAGAAAGGTGGCAGGGTCCGCCAAATATAAACAAAGTAAAACAGTATAAAATGTGTTGTCCTTTAAGGTCAGTTTGTTTATTCAGTCATGAAAACAAAGAGAGTTTGTGTTTTATTTCTTCCCCAAAACTACATAATGCACCTTTAAACACATCACTTGAAAGTTTATCTCTCCATTTTTCATTTTCCATCAATTTTTATCCCTCTTATTTTTCCATTCACATTTTCATCACTTCCATTTTATCAATTCATTTGTGTTATTTCCACCCCTCAAGAAAATGTCCACCTCCTCAAGGAAAAGACAGACAAAATGTTTGCGTTTTTCCTGACTTTCTTCACCTGGCAAACGTCTGTCACAGAGGTCATCAACGAATGATAACAGACTCTCATCGATGTATGTCTTAAAGGTCCTATTTGTAAAAAAAAAAAAAAAAAAAAAAAAAAAACAAAGAAAAAGAAATTTGATTTGGGACTTTGGGAACGAGACTCAAAAATGAACTTATCTTACAAACAGGTCCTTTAAATCAACATTATGTGGGAATTGTAAATAGGTGCTAATTACAAACAGAACTCATTACGTCATACCAATGTTATGTGTTGAAAACTTGTATGTTGAAGTAAACATGTATGTAATGCTGTGATCCTACCCTCTCACTGAAGTTACATAGTGCAGAAACAAGTGACAGAGACACCATTCAGCCTGTTACAAGACACTGTACCATCAACATGATTCTGAAGCTGTTATTTAAGATAAAAAAGTGACGTTATGTTGGTTTAATTAGTGATAATATTTTGTATTTCTTTTTAGATGTAGATGTTGCAGAAAGTAGCAAATTGCAGTGTATTTTACAGTAATTACTCTATGTGCTATATTGGGCTCTAAAAACAAATGTTTTTAAGAGCGTAAGAGTTTCCAGTATTTTAGGTAATCATAGAAAGACACATTGAGTTTTGGTGGTGATTCAGTTTGAGTGAGAAAATAGTTCAATTTTGAAAGATTTGGTCACTGAAACGTTCATTTTATGTGAAAGCAAAAGAAGTGGTCCACATTTAAGTCCACTGGGACTTCTTCTGTGTGGTGGAGTCTGTCTCTACTCTGCCCTCCACCTTTTTATTTTGTTTTGTTTTTGTTTTTCCCATTTCTTTTTTTTTTTTTTTTGTGCATTTTGGTATTCTGTGTTTGTGACGTTTTTGGATGACAGCTGGTGTGAATCCATAAAAACATAGCAACCAGGTTACTTTTCTGTGTACACCTCTCTTCTGCTCTCAGCCTTCCCACATGGTTGAATGTAACTGCCATGAAACAATTTGAAAATAGTAAAGGTGTGTTTACAAACAGCAACTGACAAATCCTGCATACTATGCCTTTAATTGTAACTAAAGTGCTGGGGCTATATCAAACTGGGATAATAAAGACTACAGTCATTTTGAAAAAATCCAATCAGCTGTAAGGCCAATGCAAATAAAATGCAGTGTGTGTGTGTGTGTGTGTGTGTGTGTGTGTGTGTGTGTGTGTGTGTGTGTGTGTGTGTGTGTGTGTGTGTGTGTCACGTCTCCTTCCTCTGTGCTCCTTTAAACCTCACAGACAATAGACAAAGACAAACACAAGTAAAGTATTTGATCTCGGCGCACCACCCAGTGTGTCGGTGTGTTTGTGTAAGCTTCGTTGCACACGTATGTTCAGGAAGCATGTAAATGCCGCTACGTGTGGATGTCTTAGTGTGTGTGTGTGGATGTCTCTGTGTGTGTGTTTCTATAGGGAAGTGAAAATCAGAGCTCACACCTGCCAGTGTTCCCTGCAGTGTGGATATAGACTGTTTGTTGTACTGCAGCCGCTGCTCTATCTGGTTTCCTCTCACACAGACTTTATCAGCAGCAGCAGCAGTGGCTGCAGAGTGTGAGAAAAATAGGAAATAGTACACTTAAATTTATTCAGCTTTAGCTGTTTTTATCCAAAGTGACTTACAATAAGTGCGTTCATGGATGCAACACTGCAAGAATCATGCAAGTAAATAAGCTGAACTCCTTCAAGTGCTGTAATTAGGAACAATGAGAGGGAAGGAGTGTTTTGTTTGTTTTTCTTAGTATTCTTAAAGGTGCAGTAGTAAAAAGGAAAACTGAATAAAAAGGCAGTGGCATTGTTAATTTATCTATTTTATGTAGCTTTGAGAAATCCCAGCTTGACCTAGAAACCATAGTCGGAGGCTTAGAAAAAAATGTCACTTCAGTCATAAAATAGGTCCAATAAAAATATTTCTTGTGCATATATGTGAACCAATAAAATATAAATGATTGTAATAAAGAAATCTGAATTCTAATAAGTTTATTTTTGTAATAAATTCATTTTGAGCTGTCGTGTGACGTGGCTCGTTGCGACATGTTTTAGTGGCCAGTCTCTTTTACAGTCAGTGATTCTGCCAGCCATCTTTCTGTTACACAAAGAGCAGCGATCTGTGAGGGAGTATGCATGTTTCAGTTTTTGATTTCTTGTGTACGGCCACCGTTGTTTTTCTCCACTTTTCATAACCTTGTGACAGCTTGTTTCACTGTGTTCTCTCCTCTGATCTTGGATTTGTTCTTTTTTTTGTTTTGCTTGAGATGATTCATGAGCAACTTACTGAGCGAAAACATTGTGAATGTATAGATTATTTATATAGAATGCCCTGATGTGTTTTGCATTAATGTGTGATGATTTGCCAGTAGTAATCGGTACTTGTGAGTTGTGAGTGCCTTTCAGTCTTGTTCAAACGTCTGTCAAACATGTCTGATTACTTCAGTGCAAATTTTCCAGTTGGACTCCAACCTGTCTTGATCGTTCTGTTCCTGATGCATCTACTCTATTATTTGAAGTAATTTTGACCAACTGACCTACATCTGATTTGTGCATCAGATGATCTATTGCACAGGTTGAGCATGTGTGTTATGGGTCAGTATAAGGAATTTAGCTACATCGGTGAGCTGTCAGGAGTTCATTTGTTTGTACAGAGCAGTTTGTTGGCTCACGCCCACTTTCTTTTACCTCCCACTGATCAGCAACCACACCTCAAACTTACTATACAGTACAGTGATCGCTGACGGCTCCAGTACTCCAAATGGTTCCAGTGGTCACTGTTATTGTCTCTATTGGTGTGTGATGGTTTCTTATGGGTTGTGTTCTGATGGTGCTCAGCTGGTCTGTCATAGTTTCCAATAGAAAACAAGGTGCCCTAATGGTTTCCACAAACCAACACAGACCATCTGTCACACACATGTTCGCTATATTGTCGTTTAACATGTTTAATCAGCCATTAAAGGGGTGAGACACAAAACAGGCTCCAGATCATTTTATTTTTATATATATTCTGATTTCTGATTTTTGTGAACTAACAAAGATGACCACAGGGTAATATGTAATAGACACCCACAGCTGGACAGTAAGAACGTCTTGGAAATGTCTTCAGCAGAAGTGTCTTCAGGTTCTCCAACTTGTTTTCTGTGATTTAGTCTTCAAAATTACTGAGTCTCGTTTCAGCGGGGCATTCCTCTCTCATCAGGTCATCATCAGGCAGATTTGCAGATCAGAGAGGCACAGCAGTAAAACAGCAGGCCTACGTCTACAGACACAACTAATCCAAGTCTGGATGAGAAATGACACTTTTACAGTCTTCATTGAAGTTGAAGATGGATTTCATCGAGGTCCAACATGTTCTCATAATGTGTTGGTAGAAACTGAGGATTTCCAGATTTCCAAGCTTCATTTCCTGTCAGCAAAGACTATATAACAAACAAGTTCAAGTGAAAGAACCCAATAGTGACTCCACAAAAAATAATTGTCACAGTTGGATTACAGTGAATGTAATTGAGGACTATGCAGCCATAAACCTACACTAACACATACACACAGAGGTATCCTTCCATCTACAGACTCATGATCAGCTCACAAATGCATCTCTCAGGCTGTGTGAAGAAACCCCTGTCAGCTGGTACCCTCAGGGTCAGCTCAGGGCCCCTCTGTGAAATGTTGCAGCAACCTGCAGCAGCCTCCTCTATACTGCAGTTTCCTAAAACACTCTTTCAGTGTAGCAACGTTTGTGGCTGTTATGTTGTTTCCAGCCCTCACTAGGCTCTGCCAGTGTGGTGGTACATGGATGTAATGGCTGAAACAGGATTCTCTGCACATCTGTCAGCAGTTTTGCAGCTGAATCAGGTGTCTTTCAGTTACAGAGTTCCAGTCTAAAGCGTTTCCAGTGGTTAGCTGATTATCACAGAGTACAGTTGGATCAAGAGATAGCATCACCTCTCCACACCCCTTTTTCTCACTGTTTGTCTCTGTTTTCTCTGGTCATGTCACACCGATTTCGAGAATATTTCTTTCTACTGTATAGACAGCCCAGTTTTATGCAACGGCGGCCTTTCCAGAAGAAAACAAGAGCTACCTCTACTTACTCACAGATCGCTCTCTGGTTGGAATGTCCTCAAAAGTGATATTACATGTGAGGTTAGATTTGCTCCTGTATGTTGTCACAATTGCCCCTGCACGTGGAGGCAGAAGCAGCATTGATTTCTAGTGTTTCAATCAATATTGTGACTCAACATTGCTTGTAGAAACATTGGATAACTGATAGCACACAGATAAAGAGTGCTGTGATGAAGTTACCCATATGGGAATTTAATCCAATCAGCTGAAGAGGTTTTTGAGTGATGACATCAAAACCAAAAGTTGAACTTAAGCTGAGATGGCCAGATACAAAGAATCATACCAACAATCTTGAGTTTGAAACATGGATCACAGATGTTGTGAAACGATTGACCTCGTCCATCCTAAAGTCCTTGAACCAGGCCTTGTTTGTCCATGGGTTCAAGGTTCTGCCTCTGTCCTCACACCTCACCTTTACCATGAGGCTGTCAAACTGACCTTGTTTCAGTCCTTCACTTCCACCCCAGGCTGCCCTGAATACTTTGAATACTTGAGAGGATTAGCTTGTTTGGTTCTATGAACATTTATCAGCTGCGTGTTATGTTTACCTCAGCAACCAGCGTGACAGAGTCCTGCTTTAATCATCTCTGACAGTTTACTGCCAGTACAGATTCATGTGATACTCCTATCATCAACAACAAACAGCAATATTAAACGTCTGTGTTGTGGTGGAAGCCGCTCATTAGTTTATGTTAGTGGTCTCCATTTCTAGACTAAAATTAGCTACTGTTGCCCACTTTTAGCAGAGCGGAGAGAGGCCCTCAGACAAGGCACTGGAGGATGTGCATGAAAAAAAATCCGATACGAGTCCTTCACACAGAAATTCACCGTCCAGCATCATTAAACAACTTAAACAAATTGTCCACAGGCTCGTAGAGGCCACCGAGCGAGACAGGGAAGGTCTCTGCTCACATTTGGCCAATAAAAAAGGGATTAATACATTCAAATTACTACAAATTGTTACGTAGAGCCCCTTTAAACACCAATTAAACAGTTTGATTATCAGTGGTGGAAAGTAACTAAGTACATTTTCTCAAGCACTGTACTTCAGTACATTTTTGAGCTACTTGTATTTTACTCGAGTATTTCCATTTCCTGCTACTTTACACTTCTACTCCTCTACATTTTAAAGGCAGATATTGTACTTTTTACACCACTACATTCATTTCATTACTTTAGTTACTAGTTACTTTACAGAGTGCATGCTGCATCAGAGCCAAAGAAGTGTTGATTCATTTTATCATTTTATCCTTACTAACCTGTTCTTTACTTGAGTATTTTGATTTTATGCTACTTATAGATCTGATTTATACTCCACATTTAAAAGGGAAAAATTTGTACTTTCTGCTACACTACATTTATTTGTCAGCTTAAGTTACTAGTTACTTTTAAGATGAAGATTTTACACAATGGATAATATAACAATACAAGACAATGTTAACGGTTTCCAACCGTTTCTGTTGGCTTCTGATGTCTTACAAAAAGCAGTGTGGCCGTGGTCACATTTCAGAAGTCTACGAGCTCTACCAAATAGTAATTTCCCCCTCTAAACTTCTCACATCATTTCATGTTAATAAATGTTCAAATGATCCAGTATTTGGTCCCATAAATCAGAGATTTGAGAAAAATTCTGAACAGACTAGTGTATTAGAACCTTTTTTTTCTCTCTTACCTGTTGTTCTTACCTGGTGTCCCTGTGTATTGAACCTTATACAAAGAAGAATTAATAACTCCACAAGCCAGCAGTCCAAACATTAACATGCTGCTTAAACATTAATTCTTTAATAGCGTTAATAATCCCATGATGTCCAACATTATAATGAATAAGTCAGAGACAAACCGGTGCTTTTACTTTAATATTGTAGCTACATTTTGCTGCTTTTACTTCAGTAGAATGTCTCATGCAGGACTTTTACTTGTAATTAAGTATTTTTACATTGCCGTATTGGTACTTTTAGTTAAGTAAAGGAACTGAATACTTTTTTAACCACTGCTGTTGATTGTGTTTAAAATTTTAAAGGTTAAGTTGACATTGGCAAAACTTTAGTAGATGTTATGAGAGAAACAGAGTTTGCTTTTATTTTGTTCTGTCTTTATTTTTCATTCTGCAGAATAAAAACAAGAAATTTACAAAGTCATACAAATATCAGGAGGAAAGGAAGAGCAGCAGCAGTACAGTGGATGAATGTTGTTCGTTCTCATGCTCTCATCACATTTTCAATCCAGCTTAGTGTCTATTCAACTAACAATGAATGTTGGGAAATCATTTTAAATTGTAATTTGACTGTTTTTTGTTTATTTGTTAACTGTCTGAAATTAAACCTCAACCAAGGAACCTGTTTAGACGTTATGCAAGTTGCACAATTCATCGATGAGACGTTGGCATTCCACATCCATTCAGCTGTGACCTACAAGTGGGAACACGAGTGGGAAACAGGAATTTCCGACTGCCTGCAAGACTTTGATGGAAACTGGAACACTAAATGACTGAGGATGAGTGTGAGGAGAGCATGAGAAGGCAGAGTAAGGCCTGACGAAGATCAGGAAAGCGCTCAACAGACACCCATTGCTACCTCTTTAACAGCAAGACCACTCAGACGCTCATCCTTCCTGTCTGTGTTGTAGAGGCTACAGAGCAAGACGAGAGGCAGTTTAACACAGGCACAAAGGCAAAATATAATGTTTAGTAGGTACCAGGCTCAGTAAAGATCACAGTAATTTTCCAGGTGGAGTTGGTGCTAAGTCTAGACACTACAGAACGATAAATTAAGGCTTTTTTTTACAGGCAGTGATTTGAAAAAGTCATAATTCCACGTAGAAAAATAACTTTAAACTATCAATCGACAAGAACAAAATCGATTTTAATCACCCAAGCTTTTCAAAAATAAATCTCAATACTGTAAAAAAAACACCTAAATATAGAATTCTGGGAACAAGAGAAGTAATGTAAGGAAGTAAGTAAGGCTTTTTAGACAGGGGCGGCCCCACAATTTTTTGTAGGGGGGGCCAGAAGGGGCCACTGAAATCTTGGCTTGGCCACCAAAGGTTACTGTAAATAAATAGTACGTAATGTATTTAACATTAGATAAATGCATTTTGTTCTCATTACTGAGAAGCATATTATGCATATGCAACTCACTAGGGGAAGGGGTGTTTTTTCGCAAAGACAGCCAACAATTATATTCAGGGGGCAATGGGCCCCCTGGCCCCACCTTAGGGGCGCCACTGCTTTTAGAACAATTAAAAAATATTTGCTTTTTACATTTTTGTTGCTATTTGCCTTTAAGGGACAATCAAGAGTAAGGAGTCGGGCAGGATGCAGGTGAGAGAGGGGTGTGACATGTTAACAAAGGTTCAAAAGTAGGTCACATTTTCTCTCATTTCAGATTTTCCACAATGCTAATGAAAATACTGGAGAGAGCATCGGGAAAGAAAGAGGAAACACACAAACTGAATCTACTAGTGCTGCTACACAGTACAAAGCAGGTTTCACGAAGCACTAGACAGAGTATTGGTTTTGGCACCGGTCAAGAGGAAATTATTTAGCCGCTATTGTTTCAATGCCTTGTTCGTGTGGTGCAGCTTTTGACATCAGTTAATGAGTCTGTTACATGGAAAAGGTCCAGTTGTTTATGGAACAGCGAGTTCAAATTGTTATTCAGTGGATTAGCACTGTCTTTCATTGTGCCTGTTCACTAACGTAACAAAGTAACAAATCATGCTGAGGTTTTCAGAATAAAATGTACACCAGAGGTACAAAATATTACAGAGATCCCTGGTGAAGTGGGTCCAGACTATTCATGATTTTGTTTATTAACTTAGCTGAGGCAAGGCATGTTTATTTAGAGAGCACATTTACGTACGTCGAGCAAGAATCTTCAGAAGAAGAATCTTGAGTTGATTTGTTTATAAAATTTTAAACCAGAATCAAAGAAAACACCAAGATTTTTTACACAGGACTTTAAATTTGATGAAAGAGGCCCAGCATTGATAATGGATGCAGAACTGTCTGCAGGACTGGAAATCAGGACCTTAATTTTGCTCTGGTTCAGCTTAAGGAAGCTTTTTGCCATCCAGGATTTTACATCCTCAATACAATTTAAAGAGAATAAACACTGCATGGATCACATGGTTTGAGCGGGAGGTATAGCTGGGAGTCGTCTGCATAGAAATGATAGGAGTATTATATTTTCTGAAAACATACCCTAAAGGAAGAAGTCAAAATGAGAATAAAATAGGACCTAAAACGGAACCTTGTGATACTCTGCACGAGATGGGAACAGAGGAAGAACACAAAGTCCCAATTCTGACAGAGGCCGACTGGTCTTGGATGTAGGAGGAGGGCCAGTCCCTGAATGGCAACAACATGCTTGAGGCAGTCCAATAAGATAAAGTTTATCAACTTGGTCAAAAGCAGCTAAGAGAATAATTAAGATAGCCCCCAGAAGAATATGGTGAATTTTCTGAGTTTAAGGACAGGAGTTTTGACAGTTTGTCACCCTCCAAAAAGGAAGTTGGAGATAAAGTTTTTACTCTTGGAGAACAATGATATAAAACTCAATATTAAGATGTCCTTAATTTTAATGCAGTCATTGTATATTTCTATTTATCCCAATCAAAAACAAGAATCTGCATCCTTTTTTGTACACACAGAGAACGTGAAATCAAGGACAAGTTGTAAATTTGAAAAGGTTTTCACCTTCTCCAACCTGCATTAATTATTCTGGCCACTTGGGGGTAGTGCAACAAGCTATATTCAACACATTGACACAGGTTTAATCAGCTTGTAAAGCTGTTAAGGCTAAAATGTTGCCAAAAAATTGTTTGTCTACCCTTGTAGCAGACACAATATAAGCATTCATTTAGAGTTGCGTTTCTAATCACTCTACTTTTAGATCTGCTCCTGAAGAAAATATCTGGACTTGTTCAGCAGCTAGTTGCTACCTTGTCTGTCTGATGTTAGGTACTGGTCCAGTAGTGTACAGTGGGTTTCTCAGAGCTTTTTAGCAAAAAACAAGGAGGATGACAGCCCTGACCTAAGCTGAACCAAAACTGTATGTTGTACATGTACGGCCATACAAACCTAAACAATGAGCTAAAAGATGCTATAAAGCTCTGTAAAAGTGGAACTTCAAAGTCAAGCCAAGCAGCTCCAACTTAAAATAAACCATATTCAAAAGCATCCCCATGATTTATATTTTTTGGTATTTGCTGATTATGCTATGATTATAGTTGGCATTTAGCCATACAAAAATAAAATAAAAAATAAATGAATAAAGGAGAACAGATGAGACGACACATAGACCAAAACCAAACACAACAGAACACGAGTGGAAAAAAAAAACCTCAAGATTTATTTGTAAAGCACTTTCCACAAAATGCCCTGTAAACAAATTAGAAGGACTAATAACAATAGACAACAAAGTTTCCTAAAAATAAATAAATAAAATTTCTAAAGTCCTATTCAGGTTAGTTTCCCCATCGGCTTTGTGCGATGGCTGGAGTGTTAGAAAGGATCTACCTCTAAAACATATTACACATTACACATTAACCCCTCCTGCATCCACCGGCAACGACTCTGCCCCCTCTAGAGCGCTCACACAGTCTCTACGGAAACAACGCTGCCACAGTAACGTGGAACTTTTGGTCCGTTGGTGGGAGGAGGGTCAACGTTAATAATACAGAATTAACTGTGGCTGTGTGTGGACAAGTAAAAACAAAAAATGAGGATGAAAAACAAAAACTAGCAGTTCATAATGTGATCTGAAAATGTGCTCCTTCTGCTCCTTCCTCCCCCTCTTAAAAAAACCCCCCAAAAAACAAAAAATAAATCTCCTCATTCCCTCTCTAACATCTCTCTCTGTATTATCTTTGACCTCTTACCCCAACCTGCTTCCACCCACACATTAAGGACTCCCAAAAACACACACACACACACACACTAAAATACAATATAATGTGACAGAAAATCTAAGTATTGAACAGTGAGATGTTTACACAGAAATATCACCAGTGACTGAAAAACAAAAACTGTTTGAAAGTGACTGAACCTCGAATGTAGACAGTTCCCTCCCCCTTCAACATGCGCACAAACAAACCCTTGCTCTAACCTGACACTGTGTGTACAGTTACACGCCTTTATTTTAGTGTTCAGTTTGAAACATTGTGTCTGAAAACACTCAGTGTGATGAGTTTAAATGGCATTCTGTGAGCTGGGCTCAGTATGAGGAGATATTGATCCCCACTAATAACGAAGTCGCTGACCCAAAAAATAATCAACAGCAGGAAAATGGCGCATACTTTGAATTTTGACTTACTTTTCACTTATTGTCTTCATACACTTTTGAGTTCTGGTATATGCACCTTGGTTCATCTGACCACACTATTGATTTAAAGACTAATGCACTTTAATGGTAAACTTCAATTCCCAGAAATCCTGTGAGGTGATCAGCAGTAGAGTTTACCACCATGGCTGGTATGTAATATGTTTGAAATAAATATGTAATGCAAGTAGGCTTTGACCAAAAATATGACATTTTAACATCTCCCTATAGTTCTTCCTCCTCCCTCTGAGGGTTCCCATTAGCCAGATGAGTAAGCTCAATATACTGACTACCCACCTGCATGTGTATAAGTCAGTTGACTTATACACATGTTGACATGTCTTCATGTGAAAGGACATTTCAGTCAACAGTCAAAATCAATAAACAGAAACCTCTTCCTAGAGCAGCTTTCAAACCACACTGGGTCACATAAACAGAGGTCAGGGTTAAAACTCAACAGACAACAGATACTGAGTGGTGCTGCAACGTCGACCAAAGAGCAACAACACAGAGAGCACAAGACTTTAGCTAAAAGTGCGAGAGTTGTAATGACTGCAGGCCCAAAGCATTCCTTCATGAATATCTGACAAAACTCATCTTTTAACTTTTACTTTTACTTGGAAGCAAAAGTTGGTTTCAGGAGATGAAAAGTCCATGCTTGAGGGATTTTAACAAAAAAGTTCCTGGATGCAAAGGTTTTAGACTCAAGAGAGAGCTCTCTTTACAGCTGTTGACAGCTGTTTACAGCTGTTTACAGCTATTTACAGCTCAGTGCCAAGGCTGACCGCAGTCTCAGACATCATCGACAACTACTACCACAGCTGACAGGTAAATCTTCATTTGCCACATAAGGCACAGCTTGATAAACACAACAGTGATCTGATGAGGGAGGATATTTAACATCAACTTATTCACAAATAAAAACAATTCATTGAAATGCATCGTAATAAACAACAAGTCATAACAGCCTACAAAGGATAGTTAGTGACTAAAAATAGTTCATACTCAAATACAGGTAACAACCCAAAAATGTCAGCAACATAAGAAACAAGAGAAAAAGAGTTAAAGGCCGCTAACGCCTGCACGTTTCTGTCTTCATCAGGTCCTTATCAACACCCAGCAGACAGGGTGTGTGTGTGTCTGTGTCTGTGTCTGTGTGTAAGAGAGAAGGAGTGATGTGAGAGGGGTCAACAGAGGTCAGGCTTCATCAGCTGTGATGTCAGAGCTCAGAGGTCACTGTTGGTGCAACCCAATTGGCCACTGGCTTTTAGGACTCCTGAGGCACCACCTCCATCATCTTTTGACAGAGGGCTGTGGTGGAGACTGCAAACACACACACACACGATTGATGATTATACACAATGTCAAGTGAAACAGCAGTTTCAGAAGCTCAATCATGAGCAGAGACAGGTGCTGTACTCACAGATTCCCTGTTGTAGCCACTGGGGTTTGCTCTTCCACCACACACCGATTAAGTACACGGGAACACCGGTGGCGATGATTCCGAAGCCGATGGCACATTCCTTTGGAGTCTTCCAGAAGGAGACGATGATGAGGAAGAGGCAGGCCAGCACGAAGCTCACTGGCAGCAGAATATTCACCTGCAGAGAGAAGATAGGAGGATTTTTAACAGACACTCTGAAAGATCATCAGATAAAGTGCAGAGATCTACAGCGCCCCTCTCTCAAAGGGATAATTCGTCATTTTGGGAATAAAGCTTAGTCACTCCCAGTGACTATAGGGCACATTATCCCCAGTAAAACCATGAGATGTTGTTTTCACGTTTCTATTTTTGTGCAGATTAATCAAACAAGATGTGTGCTAATCAGTGAGCTTTAGAGGTGCTCATCACTGAATTTTGGCAACTGTTGACGGAGCCAGTTTACCCCTGTCTCAATGCTAAGCTAAGCTAATCAGCTGCTGGCTGTAGCTTTATATTTAGCTGTAGACATGAGAGTGGTATCAATCTTTTAATCCAACTTGGCAAGAAAGTGAATAATAGTTACAGTACCATTAAAGGGATTTTTCAACCCATGTAGCTGTCCACTCCCTTGTACATTTTAATTTCTCTCTTAATAAACTAGTCTCATTACTGAAGCAGGTCCAAATGACTTTCTGTTCAGTTCTCCGTTGACACAGTATCATCTTTGCCTCAAAACACTGTAGTGAGATGTCAGAGCAACTTAAGACCACACCCAACCCAAGTCTCTAAAAAAAGTTATTTGGAGTGCAAATAAGTACATAATCAAAGGTTGTTTATTTAGCGCTGTTGGAAACAAAACACTACCTACAAACATAAAAAACATGCAAAACTAAACAAAAGAAAATCTACAGCTCTTTCTAGTTGTCTTTCTAACAGTTTAGTAACTTCAAAAAAGTGTGTGATTATATTAAAAGGACCAGTGTGTATGATTTAGTAGCATTTTAGTGGGGACGTTTCAGATTGCAACCTCTTCTCACCCTCCGCTACGGTGGCAGATCAAAACAATAAATATACAAAAGCCCTTCCCTAGAGTCAGTGTTTGGTTTGTCTGTTCTGGGCTACTGTAGAAATGTGGCGTTGCAACATGGCAGACTGAGGACCCAGTACCTTTGTAGGACGATGAACATTATATTCCATTCCTGCTGAGACTGTTTTTCCATTTCAACCCCTAAATCCTACACACTGGACCTTTACCGTTTTTATTTTTTTTAAAATTGTATTTATTTATTTATTTTTTTCCCTGCATATTTCTGGACTTTGGATGGGAGCAGCTATAACGCAAGCAATTTCCCCTCGGGGATCAATAAAGTATTTCTGATTCTGATTCTGATTTAAGTCTGGAGCAAAGTGCAACTACAATATAGTTCCCCTAGTAGAGGATGATAGTGAACCAGTATAGGTATACATCAAGTGGATCAGTGGGTCAAAAGCCTCACAGCAGCATGAACCACATTGTATTCATTTAGTGTCATGTTTCTGACCACCTGATGAATACAAGTCTAATATTCACGCTCCCTTTTGCTCTGTTTTTGGTCTCCACCAACTCCTGAGAGAAACATCCGACTCTTAAGCTGCTAAATGCTCCACTATGCTCATGAGCTAGTTGCTAACTTTCTCCTTCTGCTGTTTGAGGCTGACAATGCACATTACACCAAAAAATATACAATAAGAGTGAACCAAAACAATCAGCTGAAAGGCACCAAAATGAAGGGGAGTGAAGAGTTGGTGATTACACATCATTAGTGAATGCACTTTTGGTCTAAGGCTGTTTTTCTTGATTAGGACAGGACCTCCTCAGCCATAATGAAGGTACATTTTTTTGCTACAGCATACAATGATATCTGAGAAAACAGCGTGCTTCCAGCTTTGTGGCAACAGTTTGGAAAGGCCCTTTCTGTGTCACCATGACAACGCCTTTGTCCACAAAGCAAGGGCCACAAAGAAATGGCTTTCTGAGTTTGGTGAAGAAGAACTTGACCTCAACCCCATTCATTCTGGTTGAACTTGAACGCTAACTGCGAGCCAGGCCTTATAACCCGACATCAGTATTGAACCCAACTAATGCGCTTGTGGGCGCATGCTAAATGGGCGCAGATCCTTGCAGCCACGTCCAAAACCAAGTGGAGAGCCCTCTCAGAAGAGTGGCGGCTGTTATAGCGGCATATGAATGCCTCCAACAATCACTTATGAGAGGTACGGTCAGGTGACCACACACTTCTGGCTATAGACTGAATGTGAACTGAAGATGTCATGACTCTACAAGATCCCAGATGTCCAGATTCTCTTCAAAAAGATTCATTAGTAATTGTGTGATTCACTGGCAGTTCTGCTCCAAATCTGTTGAACAGCAGGAATGTGACAGACAAAGAAAGGAGAGAGAAATAGAGTAGGAGAGGGAAAGAGAGAAATGGAGGTCAGCAGACAGACAGTGCCACCACTGTCCCTTCACTTAGTCGCACACACGCACACACAGAGTGCTGGGCTAACAGATCTATCTGCCTCTCTCACTTCACCGACCCAATAGACTCTGCCTCTGACCAATACACAACGCCTTCCAGCGGGCGGATGAGTAGTCAGGGCGGGCATCAGGCTCTAATCAGGCTCTAATCAGGGATTCACACATGTACAGCATCACACGTGAAAGTTCACACACTCACATTCAGACAAAGTACAAACACTGCACAATGGACTTCTGTGTGCTGGGGAGTCCTGCAGCAACTGGTTTCAGAAAGAATAGCGCTCTTCCTCTTGTACACACACACACACACATACACACTCGCTATTACCCCACAGGCCTCGACACCAGCTGACAAGCATCCAGCTTCTCTTCTGTCCGTTAATCTGCGATCAGTCTCTATTCATCTGAGCTCTGCTGAATGGATCTTTGTTGGTCGCATGAGACAAAAAAGAAACATTTCCTGCTGCCAAAGCTAACTCAAGTGGGAGTAGATGGTGACAAAGTCCAAGTGAGACTTTCATGTCTAGCTGTCTTTAGCCTTCTGTGTTCGTCTGTCCATGATCACAAAAGTCAGGGAGCACAAAACAAACAAAAACAGCGAGCCTTATCCATGTACCTGTACTGATTTTTCTCTTGTTTCTGGTTCAGATTGGCTGAGTGCATTAGGCTCGGCTCACCTTGATTGGCCGCTCCAGCTCTGGCTTCTTATAGCGGAGCCACATCATCCCGACAATCGCCATGGCGATGCAGAGCCAGTTGAAGAAGCTGAAGAAGTTTATGACGGAGAAGATGTCATTGGAGAAGGCGTAGAGCAGTGTCATGAAGCACTGTAGAGAGTGAGACAGAAGCAGTTAGGCGTGCAATTGTTGTGGTGTTACACATACTGAAGCTCAACATACTGTCTGTTTTAGTGTGCAATGAATTAGACAATAAGGGTACATACAGTGAATATTAGTGAAGGCAGTGGGGTAAGCAGGCTGGGGTGGATCATTGACAGCAGACTGGGAAGGTGACCCTCCCGGGAACCCACAAAGAATAACCTGAAAGGGAAGTACAGACATGATGCTGAGCATGAACAGATAAATGATTCCAACGGATGTATTATGTTCTCACAACAAGATTCTAGATGTTTGTGCAGCGCTCACTGTTTCTCTAAACCTGGTTAGTCTACATATGTTTAAATGTTTCTGGACATGTTTTAAATTTGCAGTGTGTGTCAGTGTATTACCTGGATGATGTAAACAGAGAGCCATTGACTGATCCAAAGCAGGACAGACCTACAAACACGGGGATGATCCATGCCATTGGACCCAGGTGAACGTTACCAAAATCCTGCAGGAAAATCACACACAGAGAGTACAGATGTGATAAGAACTCAAGTAAAGTAGCAAATTAGGTCCAGTCACATCAAAAGTGATGGGGAAATTCAGTGATACTAAACAGGCGGTGCAAGGGGCTCGTGGAGTGGGGACTACTGGCAGGGCCATGTTGTACTGGCCATTTTCTGCACCTGGCATTTTGTCGTCAAGATTGTGTGCTATCTTACTCAATAATCAGTTACGAAATTTCCGAGCTAGCTGTCAGTTAGTGTGACATGCTTTTAAGCTCAGTCGCAAATAGGAAATAAGCTTACACAGTTTATTCAACAGACACATTTGTACCACTGTGTGCAAAATATTGCTCTTCTGTAGAGTACTTTATACTCTGACAAGGGAGGGATAAATAAAAGTAGATGGTGTGATAAGCTACGATAGCTTCCTGCATTTTGAACTCTATCTTGCCGTTTACACAAAGGGCAGCACTGGTTTGATTTTGGTCAGCGGCAGAAATTTGCTTGTTTAAGTTCACCAAAGTGAATTTGACCTTGTGAATTGGTATGGCTTTGTTTCACCTCTGCAGACACAATTCCACTGAAATATGCTGACTGATGTGAAATGTTGACACTTTGAATACTGTGATCAGGCCAAAGCTATGATTTAGGCAACTGATCAATGATGTACCAGGAACACTTTTATGATTTTTTGGTCTGTGATTACAGGTTATTAAAAAGTAAATAATGTGTCACTGTTCATACAAAGAAAGTAGCTCAAAGTGTGTGCACTCACCACAGCCACAGCCTCCGAGCCCAGCATCTTCTCAGGGGATAGGGTGGTGAAATAAGCCAGGTTGGTCAGAACATACACTGCTGTCACTATGGGCAGAGAGATGATGATGGCACGAGGAAGGTTTCTGAGAAAGATACACAAACATTCTCAGTTACAACCACAGATTTTCAATCAATCCTCTGTATTTTATCATAAAAGCATACAAGTCACTCAGTCATACTCACTTGTAAGGCTCAATCATCTCCTCAGTGACAAAATTCAAGTAATTCCTGTGAGCAAAAGAGAATATGAACAATTATATATAACGTTTTGTAGCAAAACATATATTATGCTTACTGTACAATTAAAACTGTTATGTGTTAATCTCTAAAAGGAAAAGGATAACAAATACTGTAAGGTGAATTTCCCAAACACAAAGCAATTCTACTTTATTTCGACATAGACTGCAATTTGTTACAGTGAAAAGAAAAGAAACGCAGTGATGTTATTGATCCCCAGGGATGAATTCACAATCTAGTTAGAATCTAGGAAGTAGGCTTGGTGACAACTCAATAACATAATTAATGGACATTAGGTGGAGTCTTATCTTGATGATAAGGTAATGTAATTGATTAACATAATTTTTTGGTCCAAAGTAATAATACATGGTTCCAGGGTGTTCCATGTGTAACTATTTAGTTGTAGTGCAACCTCTTTTATTCTACTAATGCATAATCACAAGTAGGTGCCAGTAGTAGTGTGCAGGCTACAGCTACATGTTTTTGCTTGTACAGTAATAATTTACTCTATAATAGTCCAGATGCACTCAAGAACTTTTTGCAGAAGCCTCCAGTAGCTGCTAGAGAAGGGCCTTCTAATCTACAATCTACACCACAGTATGTACTGTAAGTTCAGAAAATGATTTATGGTCTCTGATACACTGCTGTGTTATTATTATTTTAATTGTTGTTGTCATTTCTATTATTACTGAATGTAATGGTTAAACCTTGTTACTAATTAAATGTCAATTTAATTAAGCTTATTTGTACAGTGTCTACTTTATATGAAGTAAATATGACACAACAGACTCAATGCAGTGGTGTAACAGTATGGATGTACTGTATGTTTGAATACAGCTGCAGGTCAGGCAACAAGCAGCAGCAGCACCATATCCAGAACGCCACCTACCACCAGTGAAACGCGGCCTGCTCCAAATCCCAACCTTGCCTAGGGCACCAAAATGGCCCAGGGGCCCATGGAACCAGCCCTGCATGGTTCCATGGGTTCATTTCCATCCCTCAACCATGAGGGGTCACTTAGAAACTATACAATGTATATTGTCTGATGATCCTAAATGATAAACTGTATAATGAACAGGCAGCACAGTGGCTTGCAACCTGATCACACAGGTAGGTGGATGTATTAACTCACCAGCCACCATAGGCAAACAGACCGCTGTAGAGCGCCAGGCCAATGCTGCCAAACTCATATTTGGACCCCTTGAAAGAATTTTCTGGAAGAAGACCATCCGTGTCACCTGGAGAACAAGAAGAAAAAATTAGGTTAAAATGAGAGAAAAAAAAAAAAGCCCAAATCCGTCTGTCTGAATTACTGCTCTGGAGGCAAGTACCAGCCAGTCTGATGAACCTGAAATGTGGAACAATAAATGAAACAATGATGTGTATGAGCCCAACACACAACAAAAAGCCTTTGGAGGGGGGAAAGCTTAAATCTGTCTCAGTATGTGGATCAGTGTAGGACTGCAGAATGTAATGGAGTTAAGACATGCTGAGATGTTCAATAAGCGACCCTAACTGTGGCACGGTCCTGTGGATTTACCTGAGGTAGGGACGGATCACACAACAGACAGTCAGGGGGGGCTACAAGAAGAGACACTCAGGGGCAAGTTGGTGGTTTATTGCCTTGCTCAAGAGGAGGTAACCAGTAGTTGAGGGAATATCGTAATTGAATCAACCAGTCATTGTGAGGATTTATGACATTTAGGTCACAGCCCCTCTTCAGACCTTCGGGTTGATGCTGGTTTGAGGGGATATTGTACCACATTCCTCCCCACAACAGGCACACATTCTCAGACACAGCGACGGTTGCTAAACCAACAGCCCTGGGCAGTGTTGGTACTGGGAGGGTTAGCCCTAAGCTGCTGTGCAGCGTGGGAAACACCCGATTACTGGACTCATAACAAACAGACAGATATGTGACTACAGCACCCCAAGACCCCGTTACCCTGCCTGGTTAGTCCTGCTCTGTATACCAGCCTGAGGTGGTAACTGTGCTGGGGGTCTCTGGATCCTGGTCTATAGCATGTCTAAACTCATTTCTATAGCTGAGGTTCCTTATGGTTGTTTTAACTTGCTCATAAAAGCAACAAAATCTTTCTATCAGTTAGGATAAACAGTCTAAAACCCACCTTAATCAATTTGTGATGATATTAACCACAGAAAAGCAGAAAAACTGCAACCACTGAATGAAATTATTTTTGAAAAATAAAAAAAAATAAAATCATTTTTATCAAAACAGCTGTTGATTTTTTTCCCCAGACAATCAACAATTTTTTTCTTATGACAAGGACTCAAAACTTAGATCTTTCGTTCAATCCACTTTGTGTCAAATTTGCTCGTACACTCTGCTTTATATATTCTCCTGTTACCTCCCATTACTTTCCACCTCACTGGTCAGGAAACACTCTGAGTTGCAATCAGCTGGTCACATGATTCCAGTGCCAGGCAGTGAAAGTGAGACACACAAGCACACACATAGAATAAAATATGCATGCAACACACACTCTCAAAGGTGCACAAAGACTGAATGACAGACAACCTTAGCTCCTACTTCTAGTTAGTGAGTTTCAATTAGACCTGGTTTAATGGTCAGAATTAAAAGGATTTTAAGCACTAAATGGACACTTTTGCATGAAAAAGTACAATGACTGCAATTACTAATTGGTTTGGTCTGATATCCTCTTATTCCACAAAACGTATACCTTTGAGAAATAGTTCAACATTTTGAGAAAAACGCAAGAGTCAGATAAGAATATCAATACCATAAACGATACATTTGAAGCTACCCCCGCGAGCTGATTAGCCTATCTTAGTGTAAAGAGTGGAAGCAGGGGGAAACTGCTAGCTGACACCTTTAACCTCTGTTTGTTTCATGGATAGAAATGTAAAATGTAAAAAACGATTGGTTTTAGTCAAAGATATCTGGCGCAACTATGTCCTGACAAACAATTTTATCCCCCACCCAGTAGCCTAACCTAAAACCACAAATTGCCATTTGTGAATTCTGTTTGTTCACAAATTTAAGTCACAACTACAATTTGATTAGAAAGCCAGATTTTTTAACCACTGAGTGAGCCAGGCTAGCCGTTTCCCACTGCTTCCAGCCCTTGTGCTCAGCTATGCCAATCAGCTCACAGCTGTACCTTCATGCGGAGTGCAGAGTGGTATCAGTCTTCTCATCTTACTCTCTGTGAGAAATTAATTAGCATATTTCATAAAGATTTTTAAATTATACTTTTTAAAAGATTATTTTTGGTCTTTATGAGACTTAGACAGGAGAGGGGGAAGAGAGCGAGGGGAAGACATGAAGCAAAGGGCCACAGGCTGGAACTGAACCCAGGCCAGGTGAGCCACCAGGGTGCCCCACAGAATAACTTTACTTTTAAACAATCTCCCAAAACCAAGGTTCTCCTCATGATATCCCTCTTTTGTTTTCAGTTGTGAGTCACAATCATCTCTGAAATAAAGTGAGAATACCATGGAGGAAATAATCTGAGCTGAACATAAATGAAAATGACACGTACAGTTTTAAGGATAAGAAAAGTGACTGTCAAATTTAAGTTGTTTGGTGCACTGCACAGATGGTAATTGGTTGGGCTGAACTTACGAAACCATTTAAAGGCTTACCTGTGGCCCCAATTCATACTAGCTGTAACAAAGGGGTTAGTCTCCATGTTTCTTCTCATCAGAACAGTCAGGGCATACATAGTGAATTTGAAACTGGTTTTCTTGTGATTAAGCTCAATTTAACAACAGATCTTTGGCTATGAGGGTGCAGTGACTGAGTTTACATTAGATTTAAAGAGGCCGTGGATCAGGTAAAGGCAAAGGAATTACATGAATTAGCAGTACTCTTAAAACTGGCATGAAGGGAATTCACCATGTTTTGGGCTATTTGTTAAGACCTCTGTTGTGAAACCCTCCCACTGCATAAACACACACCTTTTACTCACGAACACCTCAGGCAGAGCTGTGGGTGAAACAGCAGAGCAAAACCATTTCAAGATGTCAACCAGGATTTTTAAATGAGGTCAGAAAATGGGTAACTGCGTATGTTTTCTTAAATAAATCATGTTAGTATCAGATAGATAAAGACTAAGAAGGAGAGAAGAAAATCCTTGTACTGTGACAAGATGAGACTGAAGTAAATCAGAGGTAAGTTTACGTGGCCGCCGGTCAGTAAGAGATCAGTCTGTGTGAGCGCTTCACCTACAAACAGTGTGGGCAGGTGTCAGATTGAGAAAGCAGGGTTTACTGCAGCTAATCAGATTACATTGTCCTCTAATCTGAGACTCCAGCAGACTCTGACCTTATGAGCCACAGAGCTCCATGCACACGCACACACACACACAGTGAATACAGTATAAAAACACTAGTGTATGATGGATCAGGATGAGCAGAGTAGAGTGTGTCTGGTGTCAGTTTGGTTTATCTTTACTAAACTCACATCACCATGGTGACTAGAATAGACAGATCTCTCCATGATCATATTAAATGAGAGACTGGATGTTTATGCTCACATGCTCAGTTTTACATAACTCATACAAGGATCCCTTCTATGACACTGCTATTAAGTGTCAGCTCTTTTCTATTATATGTCAAGTAACTTAATCACGGTGCCTCCCTGCAATTGAAATCTCCATTTCTGCTGTCTTGCTAGAATCTTTGCAAAAAAAACAAAAGATGACCCATTGATCTAATTCCCCAACTTCTCCAGTCTCCAAATGATTTATTTAGCTCAGGTATATAGCCTGTGTTACATTGTTCTTTCTCTCTCTCTCTCTCTCTCTCCTGTCTTTGATCACATGGCTGTTTAAAGAATAAAAAGTATGTTATCTAAAAACAGACCAAATAATCAGCAACATCCACTCCAACTGCAGTGAAGACAGCCTGTCAGGTGAGTTTGTTGATGTAGTCACAGCCACATCTTTGTCTGAATCCATATAATCAGACTTGTCTAAGATAAACAGTTATTAGAAGCACGATGAGGGATAGATTGGTGTTAAAGATTTAAGAATGCCACGAGACGACACATGATGTTAGAAAAGCTCCCTTTTCAAACAGCACTTAGTAAAGGACTAGAATTACAAATGAGTAGAATTACTGTTCATGCTCCAGCTACACTCAAACCTAAACAGGTATTAGACAGGCAGGGTTTGCATTCAATTTATGTGGATTAAGTTTGCTTGAAAAATGAGATACCGACACACTTCCTGCTTTTACTGAACAAAGAGCTGGGATCAGTTAGGGCTCATGCTTGTTATTCAGTCAGGATTGAGTGCAGACAAACAAAAGAACATTTTTGAAAACCAAAGTTACTAATGTGACGACCCTTGTTGCCAGCCAGTACTGTCTGTGTGGGTAACTTGTTAATAGCGGGATGGTTTGTTAATCTGGGCCAAGTGGTTCCAAATTATAAATCTAGGCACTGTTCAGCACTCATTCAGGCTATAAAATGCTCACCTCACACTTATATTGCAGGTACACCCTATATTGCTGACATTCACATTCCATTGTTTTGTGAACCCTGGTTGTCTATACATTTCAGTCATCTTTGTTAAACAAATTACTTAATTTAAACCTAGAAAATGGTGTGTTTCCCATATTTGTCATGAGCCAGGTTATGACACTAGCAAAGCATCATGAAATAATTATCAGTAACTCTGGGGTTTAGACATACAGGAATAAAGTGTGCTCCTCTTACAGATTTGGGATGGACAGTGATGCACAGGGCTGCGCAATTAATTGAAATATAATTGAAATTGCGATATGGCTAAATGCAATATTTAAATCACAAGAAGCTGCAAGTTTTTGCTAAAGGTAATATGTGTGACAAAACAGTGTTATAATGAAGCACTCTAGTGCTGCAGAGATGCACTGGTCTACAAATATTGTTCTCAAGATGTAAGAAAACATGTTTGTTTGGCCACAGACCCCAAAGTGTCACATCATCATGATTTAAATAGACTTTCAGTAAAAATGAAAATTGTGAACCAAAAATGATCATTTGCACTAATCAGGAAATGTATTGCAATCGCAATATCTGCCAAAATAAACACAGTAGGATTGTTTTTCATACCATGTAGCCCTAGTGGTGTGTATTTCTGGCACCTATTTTAAAAAGTGATGGATTCAATTTAAGGAAAATGAACAAAAAGTCACTTTCTTTATAGTGAATGTGGCTAAAGCTCAGGACTTCTTAAACTGATAAAACTTGAGCACACTGGTCTGTGAATCTGCTTGTAAATCAAATGCGATCTTAAGAAACCTAATCAGCACTAATCCTTATTGTACCACTCAATGAGATTTGTCCACTGTAATGGTGTACTAAGGCATCTGACCTTAGCTATGGAGGTACATATAAATGTTTTCAATAAAAGAAGAAATTTTACTTTTTCCTGGATTAAATACTTCACTGTTACTTTACTATGTGTTGCATTAATATTTGGAGGCAAGACTATGAATTCAAGGATCATTATTTTGTCAAAAGTTAATATATGTCCAACTTTCTATTTGATGCCAATCACCAGCAGCACATGTTACACTGCTGAATTACAGAATGTGTAGTAAGAGCTTGATATCATCATAACATCCACACACCCACCATACCACCCATAGGCCTTTCTGTCTGACATCGTGGCGACTTTGTCTTTCCCAAGGAACTAACTTGTTATAGAAACAACTACCAACTAACTCTACAGACACTACTGCATCATCAGCCTGCCTTTATCAAGAGGTCAAAGTTTATTTGATGGGACAATGCTCCATACATACTGTATTCTTAAGCAGGTCTGTCTCAAAGCTAAATTTTCTCTTTGCTCCCTGGGGAACCTGCTACTGATCTCTGCCAGTAGAAAAAAGAAAGTCTGGAGGAACCACACTCTTTCCTTTTCTCGATCTCTTTAATCCCCACCTTCCCTCGCTGTAACCCAGCTCCTGACCTCCTCCTCTGGTTCCAGCTCTTTCTGTTCTGCTATTGAACAATTCCAGTCAGTGTTGTTGAGGTCTTGTTTGCCCACCAGTCAGCTGATCTGAGACCTGTGACCTCCAACCTCCACACAAACAAGCAGTCTGTCAGTTCACCCACTATACATGTGTGCATACTATGCAGCTCCATCTGTTTTCATCTGTTTAAGATGCATCCAACTTAAAAACTGGAGGTTTGGTGTTGCAGCTTGAGTTAAACTGAGACTATCCAGACAGCTGAGCTTCAAAGCTTAGCAAGGGTTAATGTCAGGTGTAAGGTCAAAGGGGTTATGGGGGAGCTCAGCGCAGCAGAAAGAGGCAACACATAGCTGGAGGGAGCAGACAGGTAACTGCTGTGCTCAGCTGCTTTCCACAATCACCCCTTAGTCTGTGTGAGCTCCACTTCAGTTTAAACTCACATTTCACTTTTTTTAATCAAAGCATCTCTCAAATTGTTAAACACTTTACGGAGTAAAACACTGACAAAACGAGCCCCTCTCTCAGCTTCCATCTACCAATCTGTAACTATTTGCTGTGTGATTATATTCAGTCTGCAAGACTTGGTCTGTGTCTCAAACTGACTCATTCACATGCAACACACATGCTTGCTGACTTTCTTTTAAGTGGGTTTCCCCCTCGATTATTCTTCTCCTAACAAAGCACAGATTCACTCTCATTGAATACTGATCTACTGTACCACTGATTTCAGTTCGCCCCTGTGTCTCTCTCAGAGGATAACAGGCAGCCAACAGCTTCACTACAGACAGGAAGAGAGGCAGCCATAGGTGCACAGCAGGATTTGGCAGCACACACACAGACACACAGACACACAGACACACACACACACACACACACACACACACACACACACAGATACAGCCAGCAGTGGGGTATAAAGCCTGCAGTTACCTGGTGGAAGTGTTTTTTTCATTGGAAAGGAAGCGGAAAATGTATTATGTCACCTTTAATAGTAAGGACCACAAACCATAGTGGTCTAATTTATATGACATGAACCCGCTGAGCCCTAAAGTCTCAATTCAGGGTTGCACTGTCTTCCTCTAGGGGGCAGTGTTTACTGAAGGCACATTATTAAGCTAAGACAGATAGGAAGGGTGTCATTTAATGAATGGGATACAAGTTCCTGCCTGTTCAAACAGACTGTATGACTCAGACGTCATGTAACTAATGAGTACATTTCCAAAGCAAACGAGCTGCCTTCTTCTCAAGAGCCATTGTCAGGTTTTTGTGTGCCATCCTACTGTCTTTGGCTACACTTCACAACATCCTGTGGCTTTAATGAGGCCTCGGCCCAACTGGAAGGAAGCAAAACACCGGCTACTCTGCTTCCACAAATTCACTGCTTGGATGGAACAAAGACAACAGTGAGTGCTGGCTGAGATTAACTTTAGACAGAGTGGGATTACAATGCTGGAATTTGATCAGACACAACAGAAACACTGCGCAACATAAACTTGAGGTTCCAAGCTTCAAACAGGGAAAGAAAATGCCATCAAAGCCTCCTCTATTACACAAAATCTCCTCAATTGGAGCTAATTTGTCTTTGAATCCAGGATTATTTTTATAAAAAAATTGTTGTCTTATACGTAAAAAACAATTGCCCTTAATTTAATGTATGAGATTATTGTTGTCATGGTTAAATAAGACTTACAGAAACACATGCAAAACAAAAAAATCCAACAGATATCCTTATTATGTGTTAAGTGAGCAACTGATGAAATGAAAATATTTCAGTTAAGGTTTCCCCATTAGAGCATGGGTGTGCTTGTCTGTTCTGAAACAGAACTGCTCAAGTTAAAGTAACCACTGCCTGTTTCAGGTCGTGTGGCACACCATGCACCATTAAAGATGGCATGGGGCCTATCTGAACCTGTACAGAGTGTGCTGTGCTAATGCGTGTATTTTAAGCCAACTGTTGTTCAACTGTAGGTTACATAAACAAACAACCTGCACTTACCCTTCAGGGTGTATTTTCCAAACTGAACATGTCAAGAGTAAGAATTCCCAAAAGCTAATGTCAAATCCAAAGCTTTCATTGTGCTATTTTTTACAAACTGCTGTCAAATGGGATTTTTTGATTCCTTCAACATGTCATTAACTTAACTACTGAAGTGATCTGGATTCAAATTGTAATGACTTATGTGACCTGATTCTCAATTGTTTTAAGATTAAAATAGTAAACTATATATTTCTTTTACAGGAATTTTATGTGGAGTACGCCTTATTTCAGTGGTATTATTCAAAGGACCAGTGTGTAGGATTTAGTGGCTTCTACAGCGAGGTTGCAGATTGCAACCAACTGAATATACCTCACTTCACCAAGTGTATAGGAGAAACTATGGTGGATGCTAAAAACAAGAAAAAAAGCCCTATGCAGAGCTAGGGTTTGGTCTGTCTGTTCATTCAATGCAATACAAGACTCGATGTAAGGATTTTATGATAAAATGCTGATAACTGACTAATTTAATTAACTGGATAATTATGTTGCCAGTGCATCAGAAATCTGCACTAAAGAAAATAAATTATATTTAGGTTTGATATTAATATTTCCTATATTGGTATGTATCACAATGCAATGCAAAGTAACATATAAAATAAT
Organism: Pagrus major; assembly: GCF_040436345.1. Classification (NCBI taxonomy): domain Eukaryota; kingdom Metazoa; phylum Chordata; class Actinopteri; order Spariformes; family Sparidae; genus Pagrus; species Pagrus major. The sequence goes on along the minus strand of NC_133222.1, from coordinate 28,073,078 downwards.
GAAACTGATGTCAAAAACAATGAGTGTATTATAACTAAACTTATCATATAGGTGCAAAAAAATGTAAATATTTTTTTGTTAATTTTTAATTTGTTTGCTTTCTTCTAAATCATTAATTTAGACAACAAAAGCGTATAGAATTATATATTTTTTCACTCATATAATCACAATATCATTCTGCAGGTGAGTAGTTTTTATTCTGGCTCTGATTCTACTCAAGTTGTTAATTAATTTATCTGATTGTAGTGCTGATGTATAAATCCTGTAGGTCATATGGTTTTTAACTGCTGGAAGGTGTGTCACTTGTACTGAGGGAAGCAGACATTAAAGACATTCATGACCCTTGGATGGGGAAACTGAAACACCCCCACTAACAGGAACATTGTGAATGTGTGCGATTGTGTATTTCTGTGTATTTACTGTCAGGGAATTGGTGCTTGTGCAAAGTACCTTGGCCTATCTTGATGAAGCCGATGATGATGATGAGAATGAGTGCCAGGAGCTTGGCCGCTGCGAAGAAGTCCTGCACTCTGGTGGCCGCCTTCACACTGTAGCAGTTCACAAACGTCAACAAGACTGCAGAGAGAGAGAGAGAGAGAGAGAGAGAGAGAGAGAGAGAGAGAGAGACAACGACGGAGTGTAAGAGAGAGAGACCGCACACTTATGAGCTCTTTGATGTGCCTCACTGTTTCCTGTCATTAACCACATGAAACGTCCCCTTACTCTACTTGACTCAAAATTTACACACAGAATTACAATACATGCTGTACACACCCCCTCAATCTTCACTCTGTCTGCTGGGTACTGTGCCGCGAATATTTTCATAATTTAAGAACTGCTGGAGAAGAATTCAGAGATGGTAAACAAATTCTTGAGAGAATAAGAACCCTTTCCCTCTTTCTGGTGCTGGTAGCCACCCCCTCCTGCACACACACACACACACACGGGTTTGTTAAAGCGGCCCATAACCCTGGACCCCATTAAGAGTGATTAACTAAAGCAGCAGGTCCCTTTAGAGCTCCTAAATCAGGTCGGGGCCACAACAGAAAGACAAGACTGAGCACAATGAGGCTCTGTGTTAAAGAGACCAGGACAAAGAGAGGGAGTCTGAGTACAGTAGAGGGTGGACACACACCGACGGAGACACACGCACACACTGGCATCAAAATTTATACAGGCATGCACACACAAAACTGGCTAATACTACAGCAAATACGTGTGTATATGTACGCACAAACTTATGCACGTGAGCTGACAAACTTGCATAGAAATATACTGATCTCAATTCCACAAATTCCCACAGAAACGGGTTTGGTAAAACAATATCTCACATCCAAATGTGTGTGTGTGATGTATGTGTAAGTTAGTGCGTGTGTGTGTGGAGATTTGGCTTTCAGCCCCACAGTGACCCTGACCACCCCACTGCCTACACCACCGGCATGCACACACATACCTAAGCGAGTGAAAGACACGCACACACATACACACACATAAGCGAGGCTCACGGTCCACGGCTTTGTCATATGGTCTCAGTCAGGATTTAAGCCTTCAGACAGTCTGAAGATTAGGTGCTGCCAGAGTTACACGTACAATCACACACGCACATATTAATATATATGCATACACAATGTCATGTGTAATCATGTATTCAGATAGAGAAGGAGTGCGTGGAGTAAATGGGGGAATAACTACCTGTTGTGAGTGGCGTTTGAAGCAAACAGCACAGTCAGTGACTGGTGCCAGTAGGCTAAAGCAGCTAATAATCCAGAGTTAATCTGGTTAAGACTCCATACAAAACAAGGCAGTGTGTCAGGTGAAACGCACTCAAATTGGCATTTTTAATTAACACTGAACTGTGAAGCTAACATCAACAGGCTAAATACATTTACTGACCCTAAATACAGCATTAAAGTAGAGGTTTAACTGGCTACTTTGAGCAGAATTCAAAATGTTAGTTACCCTTTCATCACATTCAGCCCAATTTATAATTTATACATTTTTGGCATTTTAATATCTTACACAATGTGGCCCTGACCATTGAAAACCACGTATCTCTAAATTTTGGTGTTAATTTTTGATAAAAAAATTTTGAGTGCTCCTTTATGAGTTGAGACAATATTCCTATTTCTTAAGCCAAACAAACCATTTACAAAGTTACTGAATCGTGTGATAAATGCACTGACACAAAGCTGAAAACACAACTGTTTTTCTAAGCTCATGAAATTAGCCATTTTGGAGATAAGTGGTTTTGACTGGACAGCGACCAATGCAAAACATTATTCATAAATTCTTTCATTTTTATTAATATCTCAGTTCATAGCCTGGTATTCTCTCTCACTCTAAATTTAAGCTAAAATTAAGAATGACAACTGCTTATGATAATTAAATAAAGAATTAAAGGGGTAAAGCTGTTTCTTTGTTTAGTTTTGAAGATTTTACTTATTTATCTCTACATATTACTCAGTCCTTTATATTTTATTTAATATTTAAATGAGAATAGGCGTATAAAGAGTCTACATTAAATGTCCAGTGTTTCTTAAGGCGTCACTGAATGAGACTAGCTGGTGATGCGCGCGAGCATCCTCCCTCATCCCTGAGCTGATGTAATATCGCGACATTTTTCACCACTGTTTGAGGCTGAGCGCGTGGATGAGCATGTAGTTATGTGCGTGTGCCTCACACCGGCATCACACGTGGTCATTTACATGTCGCACCGACTCTGTTCATGGAAACTGACCCACCGACTCAGAGTGCGAGCTGAGTCGGTGGGTCATCCCACCTGTCTGAGCCACGTCAGACACACAGGTGTGCACTCATTCTGACAGGCTGACACAAACACACACACACAGGATGCGGATCTTAATTCATACACGTCTGCCGCTAGCACGCACACCTCAGCACACAACAACAGCACTGCGACGCCTAAAGTTGCATCATCCTGGGCGGCATGGCCCGGCTCGGATACTCACGGATACAGAGGCAGGCCACGAGCTTGGCCCCTTCCTCCGGCACCGGGCACACGGGGAAAATTGGTTTGAGGAGGTAGGTGGCAAACACGTAGGCGACGATGTACTGCGAGGACGGCCGGATGATGAGCAACTCGATCCAGAGTTTGAGGAAGGCCGGCAGGGAGCCGTACACCTCCAGGATGTAGGCATAGTCTCCGCCGGACTTGGTGATGGTGGTCCCCAGCTCCGCGTAGCAGAGGGCTCCCACCGTGGAGAACACCCCACACACCGCCCACACTATCAGGGACAGACCCACCGAGCCGGCCTCCTTCACCACGCCGGTCGGTGTAACGAAGATGCCCGAGCCAATGATGGTGCCCACGATGATGGCCACGCCGTTCATCAGGGTGATGGTCCTCTTCAGGGCGACCCCGTCCTCTCCTCCGACGGCGTTGTTGGGGCTCCTGCCGTCACTTAGCAGTGCTCCAGTCTGCTCAGTCTTCTCCCCGCCGCTGCCCGGGTTCAGCATCCTTTCCGTGACTTGCTTGTCCTCCTCTCTGTCTGCGGAGGAATTTGAGTTTCTCTTTTTTAACCCCGACATCGTTGGCTTAGTTTCCTCTTTCTTCTTCCTCACTCGGGGCACTCAAAGCTTCCCACTTTGCCGCCTCTCTCCCTCAGTCGCCGGTCCGTTCTTCCTCTCTGTGTCCGCTGTGGTCTGGTGCCGGCCGGACTCAGCCACGAGGAGCGGTGCGTCTGTTGGTCTGAGTCAGAGCAGCGTGCTTTCTCGTTTCTCTACTCTATCCCCTTACAAAGAAACTGGAAATTGGCATGATGGCCCTCCTCCGTCAAGGCCAGCCCCTGCTTTCAGACCGGCGTCTCCCTACTAATGCCCGCATCAGTTGTCTTTGTCGCCCTCTAGCGGCGGTGCTTCTCTTCGGCACGCACGTCCTCATCCCACATCTCCCATCTGATCTGGGGTCGAGGGACCACATGACGGACCTCAGTCAGGTCTACAATGCCGCACCTCTGCATTGAATGACAGGGAAATACCAATGATACCGCACAGGAGCAGGAAGAACTCAATGTTCAACCTATCTCATTTTCCAGCCAAGCGCTCATAACAGCTGGACTGCTTTCATGGTGTTGGAATCTCAAGGAGAGAGTCTGAAAATAGCGTGGGGGGGAGTGAGGCCCCCAGGAATTGGGATTTACAACAACTTGTGTCATTTACGGATCTGGCCCATCCTTGTCAAAGCACCAACTGTAGCCTGGAGATTAGAAACCTTTGACTCATGAGTAAAAATAAGGATGTCACACTGATTTAATGAATGTAAAGTCCTGTAAATTGCTGTGACAATACATCCTGGGTTGAAATTGATAGAAATATCAGCCTGTTATTACAGGACATCCAGTATTTATTCAGTACACTTTTTTTAGCTGGAAAATGTATCTATTAGTTTTGAGAGTTGCCGAATTCAAGTTGGGTTTTGTGATGTTGTATTGAAATGATCTGTCATTTGGGTGCTTGAAACAAGAGAGCAAAAAAAGGCAGTTAGGCATGGGACATTATAGAGAATTTCATGTCATAAGATGTTTAACTATTTTAAAATGGCAAAAAACATACAGTGTGGATTGACTTAACCTTTCATTTAGTCAAGAAACAAATATTTATATTGCCTCACAGGACATCATTTTTTAGTGAAAAATAAAGAGGTGTTGGCGCGCAGAGCAGACACTTTCCTCCGGCAGGTTCCTCACATGGGCACCTCATCTCCCTGTCCTTCAGTTTGGATCCAGAGTATTTCTACACATTGGATTTACCTTTTTGGGGCTTACAATGGGCAAGCCAAGCCTTCAGCCATGGCTTAGAGATTTTGGCATGACTGCAAAGATATGGGCTCCCCTTATTTGCAGTTCAAAATAAATCAGGAAATCAACAAATCCTGAGTGTTTTTATCATGACCTGCAATAAAATGTCATATTGTCCCATGCCTTCAAGGGGCTGAAGCATATTTCTACCATCACTGAGTTAGAGGCAGGGTACACACTGGACAGGTCATCAGTCAGTATCAGATCTAACTTATTTATGCAGACCGACAACCATGATCACACCCACACCAAAACGCACAATGGTGTCACCAATTCACCTAACCTAACCATTCTGTCTTATAACTGAGGGCAGACACAAGGAGTAAATGCAAACTCAAAAAGGTGATTGTATAAACCACATTAAAGAAGTTTACACCAAATATATAATGCTGCAGATACAGGACACGTACACACATATGAGAATCCAGCTCCACCCTGAATCCAGTAATTCTGCAAATATTAGAACACAATCAAAGACCATGGAAAGGTACAGCAAGAGATGAAACATCGGGTTCAGTTCAACTTTATGCTTTCATACTTGTACTTTCAATGTGTGGAATATTTCTGTTTTTTTCTGTTCAAAAGTGCACACACACAAGCCAGTATGTCTCCCTACAGCTCATCCTGCGTAATCCAGGTGTCTGGAAGCACTTAGATCCTAATTTGATTTGAAAGATGTTATTTACACGATCGATGCGCGGTCGGGCTCATGCAACCACTTCAGGCTTTTAGCTTAGCAGCTACAGAGAGGAGTTTTTTTTTCTTTTTGTTCCCAACAAGTCTCCATCTACTTCAGTTGCTTAGGAGAATGCTCGCTCTTCTCTGTGTTTTGCCCTCAGAAGCACCTTAAACCTAAAAAATCATATTTAGTCTTTGAGCAGTTAAAATCTGACTTTCTGGTACAGTGGCTGTCAGGATAGACTTCCTGTTAAAACTATTGTATTTTAAGTTTGTCTTTAACAAATACAAAGATGTGCAAATTGAAGCCTGAGGAATTATCTTAATTTATTTCAAGAATTTCAGGTCATCATGTTTTTCAAGTTAGTAATTAGGTGAGGTGAATGCTGCCTAACCAACTCGACCTTTATGACTTCCCAGGGTTTTTACTAGGCCACAGAAAAGGCTTCAGGGGAAAAGGAGTAGCAGTGTCAGTGGTAAAGTTTTGAGTGTGACGCTGGAGCCCAGCCTCGTCTTCAGTGCCAGTGTTTTAAATTTGAGAAGAGGAACTGGTGGATTTGACGTGATGGTGTTGCAAGTGTGCAAAGTCAATGTCCTGGATGACTTGAAATGAGTGCACTGGGCACACATCCAGGACAGACACACACCAGACAACACACTCACTGCAAGATGACTCTGACAGCTGACCCTCTCACCATATCTGAGCCAGACCCAGCAGCTCAGTAACAGGCACACACAATAAACATCAGCTAAACAACACAGGCCACTGTTGTATCCTGTCTCACATCACAATGAGACACACACATACATGGACGAGAAGTCTGATACATTTACATTTACATTTAGGGCGTTTAGCAGATGCCTTTGTCCAAAGCGACTTACAATAAGTACATTTGTCACAAGAAAGAAACCACGACATATTACCGTCGATAAAGTAGAAAAGAAAAGAGAAACAATTTTCAAGCCCTCAAGGATGCCATAAGTACAAAAGTGCTATGATGAAAGTGCTAAGAGTAAGAACTTACAAGTGCATATACATTTTTTTTTTTTTTGATACCCCCGTGAGATGTACTATAAAAGACAAACACACAAGTCTGAGCCTTGTTCTTAAAACTTTTGAAACGAACACATCCACTGACACACACACAAGCCACAAACAGACAATTTCCTTTGCTGAGACGAGGTGGACACGGTCAACATTTATTGGCCAAATCCAGCCTAAAGGTGCGTCCTGATATTGTCTCTGTCCGTCTGCGCAAAGCCTTAAGAATGCAGGACCTTCATCTCAGGTTGAGCCACAGATCAGGAGACACAAATATACCTTAATCCATGTCTGTCTGTCTCTGTAAACTTGTACAACAGCTCCCACAGGCCCCCAAGAGACATGAGAACAAATGAAGGAGTAAGTTTTTGTTCACTGTGAGAGTCTGATTTCTAAATACAATTTCATATGCAACATATAATCTAAATAAAGCAGCTTCCACAACTAGTTCTTTCCTGCTTTAATTTTTAAAAAAGTTTGATGTTTTACTACACCTACCATATATCTGTTTCGGTCAATTTTCTACCAACCAGTTCACCTGCATGGGTGTAATGTTACACTTATCTTGACTCTTTCTATGGGATTCTTTCTTGAAATGAATGAAACTCGAATGCTAGACAGCCCCTCTAACTTTAAAAATACTACCTTAGTCCGCTACAGTATGGATCAGGAAAGATTTCTGTTTTTTCAGTTGTTTTTAATAATTCATACTGTCAGTTTGTTGTTGTCTCCATTATTTTCAGCATTGGAAAAGATCAGTATTGTTGTGAGTCATTGTTTGACCTAGAATGACTGGATCAGCTCACAGCAGTCATAGTAAACAGTTTGTAGTATTTCATCAGGCTCCTCCAAACACTATGAAACACATCACTGAGCTACACTGTTTCTCTGGACACACACACCTTCCCTTTTCTGTAAAAGCTCACAAAAGCACCAAATATGTATTAATTCACAGATGAAATGAGTCCCTAACAAATGCACTATTTACTCAAGTTGAAGTAACCTTGCTAAAAGCTACAATGCCAAGCTGTTTAGGGAAATTATTAAGCCTTTTTTATGAATGAAGCCATATATTTGTAGCCTATAAAGATTAGCATCTTCAGTAGTAACTAATGGACTTGAGTGCCACAGACAGTCAAAAACTATTGAAAAGCAGACCAACACAGTGTTGCACATGTCATTTCACACAGGTGTAAATCCACATGTTGTATACTTTTTGTACACACAGACCATATTTCCTTTATTTTTATTGAACGAATACACCATTCAACATATCTAATCTAATTGTCTGTGACAGATGTACATGTAGGATGTTTGGTTTTTTATTTGATTATCTTTACATATACAACTTGCTGATATTTTGCTCGTCTTAATGATTCGACAAATTCTCTTTTTCTGTTCATTTTCTTTAAACAGACTCATTTTTAGACAAGGACAGATCATGAAGCAACATTTGTAATCTTCAATCAATACCTAATGTTTACAGGCTATATTTTGTAATGGGATATTCATGGATCAGTGTGTATTCAATTAAGCATTTATATGTGCAAGGATGTGCTGAAAAAGGCTGCTAACATTACTGAAACATTAAAGGAATAGTTCACTCTAGAACAAAATTCAGTCATTATTGACTCACCCTCATGCTGATGAGAAATCCGGTGTAGTTTTTTATTCCTCAAAGTGCAGCTGGAGACCCGCGGGGGTACCCTCCTGCAGCAAAAATCCATATAACGGGTGTCAATTGTGCCCGAGACCAAAAGGTCCATAAAACTACACAAAAACTTTGTAATATTCCTCCATACTGCTCGTCCGCTGCAATCCAAGTGTCCTGAAGTGGCGACATCCAGAGTTTACTTGAAACAACGTCATTAGTACATTTTTACAGTCTAAACAGTCACTATACTATATTTGCCTGGAGGCACGCTCCGTGTTCACGCGAGTCTCCCTCACACCCACTCACACTATGGAAGCTGTAGTCCGAAACCAAAGTCCTCGGACATTTTTCTTTTTTCTTTCAAAGTTTCAAATCACTAGTGCAGGCAGATCCCTCTTGTGTTTATGTGTCGCTCGGTCGCTCACAGCAGGATGTAAATACCGGTGTGTATCTATCGTGAATTCTCGTTGATCTTGTCTGGCGCGGCTTCCGTAGTGCGAGCGGCTGTGAGGGAGACTCGCGTGAATGCGGAGCGTGCCTCCAGGCAAATATAGTATAGTGACTGTTTAGGCTAGAAAATGTACTAAATGACATCGTTTCGAGTAAACTCTGGATGTCGCCACTTCAGGACACTTGGATTGCAGCGAACGAGCAGTATGGAGGAATATTACAAAGTTTTTGTGTAGTTTTATGGACCTTTTTGTCTTGGGCACCATTGACGCCTGTTATATGGATTTTTGCTGCAGGAGGGTACCCCTGCAGGTCTCCAGCTGCACTTTGAGGAATAAGAAACTACACCAGACTTCTCATCAACATGAGGATGAGTCGATAATGACTGAATTTCATTCTAGAGTGAACTATTCCTTTAATGTAATGTTTGGTATTGTTAGATTTCACAGGAGATTTTCAGCAGTTGTGATGCTGCAACACATGCTGCAATACTGGCACTACTTTAAGTACGAGGGTTTGTCAAAATTAAGACCACATTTCCATTTCATTTGTTGCTTTGTTGCTTTTTGTTTTCTCTGCAGATTTTTACTCCTATGTAAATGTGTGAAAAACTCAATTTTACAGAGAGCTGCAGATAATGGGTCATAAAAAGTTCAGCACGTTTCCCACAAAGTCTGACCTGCTGGCTCAAAGTGAATTGCGGTGAACAGGCTGTAGGCTGACTGTGTTCTCAGTCCTGGTCCTCTATGGTGCTAATGTCTCAATGTGAATGTAACAGTGTGTGCAAATTCTTCACGTGGCACCTTAAACAATACTGCTTCTTGTTTTATTGATTTGGTTTAGTGCCAACCACACATTACATGAATGAGAACAGATTCCTAACCTCCCACTGTGATTGGAGAGAGATGTTTTGTGTTTTTTCTTACCAAAGGGCGTGGAGCTGAAGATATGAGGGGGAACGCTGCACTGATGGGAAATATTCGTAAACAAAGTTGTGACACTGGGGTGTGGGTGTGGGTGTGGGAGAGGTCCTGTCCTGGCAGCTGTAGTAACATCCACTGTTACCAGCTTCTCTCCCAGGAATCTGTATGTAGGCTGAAACCATCAAATGTACAAACATATAAAAAATCTATCCACCCAACATTGTCCTCAACCTATGAAATAAAGTAAGATGTGTCAGGAGGGGTCTGGGGAGATGAACAAGTAGAAAGAGTAGCATTGAATACACCTGTTACAGTGTGTGCATTGCTTTCATTAAGGAGTCCTCTTGTTGTTCATATTGTAGAAGATTATGATGCTGCTGCGGATAAATCCATTTCTTTTTAAACTAGTTTTAGTTTTTCTTAGCAGTGAGTGATTTAAAGCTGGATTAATCAAAACCTAAAATCCAAAACTCCTACATAACAACCTAAATAACCTAACCCTTAATATTTCCCTCATGAGGTGTTGGAAACCAGAAAGTAGCCTGTTGAATTCATACCCAAAAATAGGGGGCGACATATCACCAGAGTAAAGTCTAACTTTTGCCAACTATAGCTGCCGTTAGCGTGTAAACTCAGTTAGCCGCGCAGCTAGCGGTCCAGACTGGGAATTTGAGCACCAGAGGAGTGTTGGTGTTTATACTGCTACCGCAGGAGCTTTGGACTGGTACAGGCCGTGGCTAGCTGGTTAGCATGTTAGCATGCTTCAGTAGATAATTTTACAACTCTGTACAAAGACATCATGACTTCAAAACTGTTATTTCTTCACATTCTGTTGATATTTTAAGTGATTTTTTTTATTCTTTTCAACTCAAATTCTTACACATAGCACCTTTAATAGTGGGTTTCATTCATTTATAAACAGCTGAGTACTATGTTTGATTTTAAGATCAGCATGACTCTGTTAAAGCTGTAGAAGAGTTAACCATCAGCCCATTTGTTCGTCTTTTAAATTGCTCTTAAATGTATTCAGAATTTGTTTTACTCCAGTAAACAAGGTGTTAGTTTTTGTTTGTTTTTTTCCAAAAAAGCGGCACACTGGTGGCCTCAGGGTTAAAGCACTGATCATGAGTCGCAACGTTGATGGTTTGTCTCTGGCTGGGGGCCTTAATATGTTGCATGTTGTCTCTCTCTCCCCTCATTTCCTGTAATCTCTCTCCTGCAGCTGTAAAAAAAGCTCCGAAATGGCAGAATGTCAGCTAGTTTTAAGTTAAAGTCGACCAACCCTTTGCTAAACATGTATTTTTGTCATGTAATAAGAATGGTTGGCGCTGTGATATACTTTTGATTGCTAGAAATTAAATTGCTTTAAGCAAGTTTCCATTTTAACTGTGAACATTTATCGAACTTAGTTTCAATTCGGCATCAAAGTCAAATCAGGGATCACATGGATGGAAGTCCTTTGTCTGAAATATCTGAAGCACCAAACAAACACATCAGAGAAGCTGAAGAGCACAAAGATAAGTCAAACAGGAGGAAGATGAGGAGGAAGAGCAGCTGGCCTGGAGTTCTGAGAGAAAAGGGCCTCTCTTGTATGTTCCTGTTTATATCTCTGCCTGCATGGAGAACTGAAGGGGTTCGTAAAACAATTCCCCTCAAACAGAGAACAGAAGGACAGCAGGAAGACGAGCTCTCTAATTAGAACCCGCTTTCTTCATCTTCTTTTCATCTTTCTGCTTCATTGATGGCCAGGAACAAGGTCACTATGGTGCAGAAGAAAAGGCACACTTGTATGTCAATGGATGTACATTTTTTTTAGAAATCACATAAACATTAGTACAATTTACAATTTACCTTTTAACTGTTTTTATAGTCAGCCATTTACTCATGTAAGGGTCAGCTGATCCAAGTAAAAATAGTGGTATCTAAAACTGCAGATAGTTTTCCCACATATGAGATAAAAAAATAGTAATTAGACATCATCAGGTGTGCAGGTATTTGATCATCAACCAAAGCATTGGACAAATTAGGGTTTTGACTGGATGATGTCACTAGAAAAACATAGAAAACAATATATTGGTTGAATTACTGCACAGATTTCCATAAAACGTCAGTGGGGGATAGGTCTCGACCCAGAATAGACCCCCATTAACTTTTGGTGCAGATCCAGATGTAGGGACGGATGCAGGATTTTTTTTTCTCACTTTTTCTAACATCAAGAAATTGTTAATTTTTCTACATTTTTGTAAATTTCTCAGGGAATAATGCATGGATGTTGATGAATAAAAATGAGGTGTATTAAGGCTGCTGGTATCTATGATTGAGTACAATTTAATATGGATCCAAATAAAAATCTGGATCTAGCAGATTTAATATAGGCTTGACTGAATTATAGGGAACCTTTGGGCCTTACTGGAGGTATGCACTCTACTGAGTTTATTATGTGTTGACATTGAAGGGATTTTGCTCTTATATAATGATGACCAAATTTCAGGCTACCAAAGCATGTCATGAAAAGAGGAAGTTGGGATAGATTGAAACCTGCCTTGTTAGCCATTATAAAGAGATGTGGTCACCCCAAACAGGACCACAAACACATATTTGTCCAAGCTGGTCAACCAGTTTTCTGATGAGTTCAGCAACGTTTCAGTTCTCTCTCTGATATCATTTACATCACAGAGAAAAAAACATAGTGTATGTGCTTGTAAAGTCACAGTGTACGTCACGTTTCATTCAGCGGATATTAAATGTTTTCTCATTAAACTACTACAAAGACACATGTGCATCCTTAGAATTGCATATACTGTACAGTTCAAAGCTTTGGGGTCTCCAGTCAGTCTGTCCATTCATACAATCAGGGGAAGCCCAGCACAGACTGACTGGTGTGTCCCTGTACACTCAGGATCCTCTCCCCTGCAGCCAAGTACAATAAACACCCAGAGAGGTCGGCTTCAATCGCCATTTCTTTGGTTTGAATCAGGTGGAGACCCAAATCACACCCAGCCGTGGTAACAGCCTGTAAAAGAGTGTAAACAACCCACCCTCAGGACCCCAGGCGTCTGGGTGGGGGCCACCAAACATCCCCTCTCTGTGTCAGGGGGCTTCAAAGGGGATAGGGTGGGGGTTGAGACAGAGAGCCAGTGGCCAACGTTTTCTTATTTTCAAATGTTTTCGAAGTTGGGTCAGGTGTGTCTGCAGGAGGAACAGTGGGGATGTATGAATTTCTTAGAAAGACAGTTTATGTAGCAGCATCTTTGAAGGTTTCAGACTTCAGTTCGGTGTTTTCTACCGTTTCAGGTTCGGCTGTAAGTTTAAACAGATGATATGAAAACCGCCACTTCATCTCTACTTCTGTCATGGGGACACAACCACGCAAAGAATTACACATCCTTTGTACATCATACATTACTTTATTGTTATACATCATTTATTAATATGTCAGTTTCTCTAAAATAATCTTTACATCCGTATCATGTTACATTGTTGGGTGGTTTCCAACATCCCCCCCTAAGGAGCAGGGTCTCTGGGAGCAAAACTCTTCCTGGTTGCACAGCTGAATGGAGTCCTGTAAGGAGGCATCCAGGTGGAGCAGAGCATACTGGGAGGGGAGAGGGGCCTAGTGAAGCCCTACAGGGCAGGAATGTTGGCTGCCCACTGGACAAATAAACAGCTCAAATATGTACTGCATACAGTGTATAGCATACACAACATACACAACACACCTGCTAAAACATCACACTGAGCTACAGGAGGCAAGGAAACATGTACCAAAAGTGTGAAACATCATGAAGAGAAGACAGCATGAAGACAGCACTCTGTATTACATTAATGTTAAGAAAGGCAGACAGCGACACAAGTCAGGAGAAGTTGTAAGAACAGGGAGGTTTAAACCCCCAAAGATCCAACTATTGTCTTAATTGTAACCATTTATGAACAAAATCATTTTAAAATTGATTTCTGATGCCATATCAATGACTCCAGCTTTGACAGAAAAGGCCATTTAGACAAACATTTTCCACAGACTGAACATTTGTACTGTAATATATTGATATTCATTGCATTGCAGTTCTTCTTTTTTTAAGAAAAAAAAGAGGCATAAAAAAGTAACGTAACATGAGTAAAATGCCAAGAAACATGAAGGCAGGTCATGGTGTACAAGTCAAATACAATAATAAAACACAGCTGTACAAGATGAAGGCAGTACTGGGTCCCTTGTCTCCATGATAGTAGAACACACTGAACATAGATTCTGTATTGCATCATTTCTAAAGGAAGGAAAAGAAACCATGCAACATTCCTAAAAGTGTTACTGATGCGCAACACTAAACTCCACACACCCTAAAACCTTTTCTAAAACATTCTGCCACATACCCCCTGCAGCCCCTTCACCATTTATCTAGCAAATCAGCAGCCTTCATGACGGGTTAACATCACATAGCGTCCAATCTTTTCAATACATGTCCAGTTAGTCTGAGCAGCTTGTGGCCTCATGCTAGCCCTCAAAGGGAGCCAATGGAGGACCTACTGGGGAGATGGAGCAGGGTGTGTGTGCCTCATGGTGAGTGATCGTGCAGGAGGGAGAGGAATGGCTGTTTCAAAAGAAATGGAGAGCCAGTTTGGACAGTTGCATTGTTACTCAGGGATTATAAAGACAACCGTAACCTCTCACCCCTGCCTCAACTCAAATGTATGTCAAAGGAAGAAACTTTCACATGTGGACGTTAGAAGATGCCAACTACACTAAAATGTGGTTTTCTGGTTTGTAGTGCAATTATAGTTTCCTGTCCTGAAGTAAAAGACGTGTTTTGTGTCCGATTCAAAACCATCGTTCTGCTTCTAACTTTCCATTTCTTCTCTCGCTTCCCCATCTTTACCTCAAACCTCTCCTTCTCTTCCTGATAGTGCTAAGTATGATTCACACAGTGCATTACAACTGAAGGACATGAGCCAGAGCAGGCAGATTGCCAGACCTCTTCAGATGATGCAAGGTTGCACAAGCTGACTCTTGATTTCAAAAACAGTTCCTTATCTGAACTGTGCCTGCTTGTTGGAAGTCATAAGTAAAAAAACAAAAACAAACCAAAGACAGTTTGAGTTGTCTTCATTTATAGCTTTAAAAGCTTCGGCTAAAGTCCAACAAGTGTACCTTAGGTAGCTCAAATAGAGAGCTGTAATGAAACCAGCCTGAGTTCTGATCCAGAAGTAAGAACATCTCTTTAAAAATGCCACTGATATCTATAACACACCAGTAAATCAAAATACAGCCTTGGAACATTGTGTTTAAAGGCATATTGTTTCCCATAAGTCCGAGATTTTTGTGGACTGAAAACCACGGCTTAACAAAAGTAGCGGGTGAATTGAGGTGTCACGGCTAGCTAAGACGTGTCTTTAATAAAAGGTGGAGATAGAGGAGAGGAGGCTGTAGACATGTTTAGACAGTACAGACGGCGTTTGTAGTTTCTTTCATGGAAGCTGTAGTTTTTACTCTAGTCAGAGTAACTGTTGCTTAACGTGCTGTGTTTTTTTTAGAATATAAAAAGTAAACCTCACGAACAGGCTCCAGCTTTTGCATTGAATTACAGAAGCTGGTGGAACAGCGGCTAGACAAGATTTGATTACATGATTTTGGATCTTGACAGTAAAAGTTTAAACATATCTGTCAGCGACTGCCAGACAAGCAGGCTGATACACGAGGCTGCACATCCGTTGGTCCCACTGTTCTCACCTGTCTAACCAGTTTCCTTAGAAAGTTTCCCCTACTTTATTTTATGTATGTGTCTACCACAGCTGTTCATGGTAGTATCCTTTGATAATACATTTCCAAAAATAAAGTAGTAGTTCAGGTCAGTTCAGAGATTCTACATTACAATACAACAACATTTTAACTCTTTCAGCCCTTCAAGTAAAACTAGATTTGTCCAATCATGTTTGATTAATCTTCAACCACAAAAATTACCGATACATGCCAGACAACAGGAAACTAACTAAATCAGAAAGGCGAATGAAGACTGCAGTTCCCTCCAGATGCAGAGTTGTTTCAATCAGTCGACCTGAGAGTTATTTCCAGGTTTACAAAATTCTTCTACTATGTTCCTCATTGGCTAAAGCACAGCGGTGTGTTGTTGAAGCTCTGTTGATTCCATGTCACTTTCCACTTCATTCAAAACAGATAAATGAGGTGAGGATCATAGTAAATGTCACCTGAGCGTTGACCGTTACTGTGAGCAACCACTTACCACTCTACTTGAGCCATAACTTAATGGAGCAAGTGTGGAACGGGGATACTTTTCATGCTCAAAGATGTAATGAGTGAATCTCTGCCAATAGCAGTGATTCACACAAAAAAAACATTTAGGCACTGTGGAAATGAACTACTGAAAATATGAAAATAAAATAATGAATGATATACTGCTTATTTCAATCTGAATATTCCTCAAATGCATGTATGTGCTAGTGTAACCTGGCATTTTTGTGCGCATTAGTAACAACAGTTCTGTGCAGAAGAACCAAGGCTCAGTAGAGTTCCTTAAAACTCTACTATATGCGATGGATGTTTGATGTCACATTGTGTAAAAACAAATGTTTCTGAATGTCAGATGTACTGTATACAGTATAATCTCTTTGTAACAGATTAAGAAAACATACATTCTATTCATCTTATTAATGCAGAAATGATCAAATCAATGATAAACCCAACAAACCACCAAACAGGATTTAAAAAAGTGACACTGTGGTACAAAGGCCTTGATGATATATTATGTTCTCTACACGAGAGACGCTCCCAAGGTGATAACTCAGGTCATTAAAAATCTCCTGGGCTTTTCTGCTGTAAACTAGCAGCAGCTGCAGCCTCCTTATATGGAGAAAAGTCAGAGCAGCCTCTGCTCTGGGACCGACTGTGGTTAGTGCTCAGTGAAGAGAACAGCACTCATGTACAGTAACTGGATGAATGGTAAATGTGTAATAAATACGATTCATGTTAATAAAAATCAATAAAACTACATATCTTCCCCACAGCAACCATCCCTTATTTGTCACTGGTAGTCAAACCAGAATTTGAAAAATCTAAAGAAATAAAAATCTCAACTCCCCACAGACAGATTTATCCCTACATCCTCCATGTAAAATGGTTTACAATTACTATGAGGAAACTGTCATAGTTAAAAGTTAAAATGTTTTCTGCTTCAAATGTTGATGAGAAACTTGTTGCTTTGGCAGAGTAAAAAGAAAAGAGAGTTCACACAGTTTTTGTAAGGTGGCCATGGTGTGTGTTACTGTGTGAGAGGATGTCTGCACTGGGTCCAGCAGCATCAGTGGTGGTGCTTGTCGCCTTCAGCTGACGGCGCCTCCTGTAGGAAAGGAGTGAAGGAAGAGCGTACGGTGCGACCACAGAGAGGCTGCTGCACACGGAAGTTGTTCACCATACTCTTCTGTACCTCCTCTTCGGCTGAGGTGAAAAGAAGACTCCGGAAGACCGCCAGCTGAAGGCAAACGAGACAATGAGAAAAAAAGAGATAATGAGTGTTAAACAGGCTCAAATAACGGCTGATTCACCTTATCATCTGTGTGATAGTGTTAGGTCACATATCTGAGGCAAGAAAAATGCTGTCATGCAAGTTTGGTTGAGAGCAAGCTCAGGTTGTTTGACATACCTCCACATAATTAGGATTGTTGTACTGCGGCTGATGCACGTAAAAAGAATTACTATGACCTGATCTGATCACTTTGGAAGTATAAATGCTGCTGCTGCGTTTGCTATGAAGGACAACAGGAGCCCTCTGGTGGCTGGTTTCATCTTCAGCTCAGCTTAAAGTTGCATTTGAGCAGTTTTTCACAGATAGAAAGATGGCCCTTGCATAAAACTATGTTCATAGTTTATCGGCACTGCCCAGTTGTACAGTGTGGTTTTTTCAGCCTCCCTTTTCACAATACAGAAACAATATGGCGCCACTTCCAGTTCATGATCTTTCTCTACTGCAACTTAACAGTATGCTAAATATGTTTTGAGTGTTTGATGGAAATTTGGTGAGACGTCCCTTACTCAATCCAACAGAGAGAAAGAGATGCAGCTCTCTCTCTCAATCTAACTATACTCTTTGTGTACCAGTTTAATATTCACTCTCCTTTTAGCTCTGTAATAGTCTCCTATCAACTCTTGCGAAAAATACACAACTCCAAATGCTCCACTATGTTCAGCAGCTAATCACTACCCTCATTTTTCTCACATTTGGTGCTGGGCAGGTCATGTACAGTGGGTTTATCAGAGTATTTTTGCTGAAAACAGCTGCCTGCTGTGCCTAGAGACAAGGCTGAGGAGAGAAGAGCTCCAGTTTTATATTAATAGCTGTATTTTGTGCAGAGATGTGAGGACATGTGGGCATGTCTATGAGTGCTAACACTGCTCCCTCTCTTCATTCACAATCTGGCTCACTTGACTACCACTCCTCACTCAGTCTAGTTAAGACGGGGAGGAGGGGCCAACTTTGAATAGTTTGTTTTCAAACAGCAAACGACGATTGTTGCACATTATGCCTTTAAGGGTGTAGCTCAATATCACAAAACTCTAAACGTTAAAAGCTAAATTACAGATCTTGTTGATTTGCGGGAAAAAAATATTTCCACACACACATACCTGGTCGTGGCTGACTTCTATGTGCTGCTTCATGACAATCCAGGTGACGGCCTCTGTCAGAGGGGGCGTTGTCAGAGAGCCGTGGTACGTCCAGTAGTCGTCAGTGTTGGTGGGTAACAGACAGGCAGGGTCGAACTTGTTAAACTCGACTACACTGTCCTGCAGACAGCCAGAGAGACACAGGACAAAAAACTGAACTTTGCTGCATTGCTCATACAAACATTTCAATATTTAAGAAGCAATAAAAAAACATTCTAATGTTTAAAATATGTATATAATTATACTAAACATGTGTTAAAGTCCCAGAGGAGGTTCAGTATCAGTCCACCACAGACTAATATAATGACAGCAGACTGAAACTGTTATTGCAATACTACAGCCGTCACTATCTAATCATTATCCACAATTTAAATGTTAAATAAGTGTTTTACAACTGAGAACAACTTTTTGTCTTATTGAACAAACACCAACCTTATCAGACATTATAAGTGATAAGCAGTGTAGTATCAATGACGTGAAATAATGCAGCCTAGAATGCAGAACTATGACCTCCAGTCAGTCACCTTAGAAAAGTACACCTACAAGGTTTCATTAAGAACTATCTTTATTTAACTTCTATTGGTAACAGTTAAATAGGTTGTGAACTAATATATGTCTGTTATACTTTTTTCTGTTTTGCACTTAACTTTCCAGAACTTCAACAGCTGACTGTGAGCAGTTGTCTCGTTGAATAAAAAAATGACATTTCAAACATAGGTTTTTTAGTCCATGGTTGATCTAATTTGTGTGTGGAGTGTGCAAACAGGAAGTTGTTAAAAGCTTTTTATTCCCAGATTTTTATCCTGAATTTAGTTTTTGGGAGAAAAAAAGCTCATCAGTACTTAGTAGTACTTGTAGTATCAGTATAATCTGCTTCCTGCCAGAGGCTTGATCAGTCCTGCAGTGTCTCTACTGAACCACAAGAGGGCATCAGTTTCTCTCTTCTAGTGAGGTGCTGTTGCAGCTCATACCAAGATTTGAAATACATTTGGTCATTAGACTGATGAGAGTACACTTTCAGAGATCCTCCCATGTTAAAAAAGCAAAAATGTAGTGTTCATGTGTTTGTGTGTGTGTGTCTGTGTGTGTGTGTGTGTGTGTGTGTGTGTGTGTGTGTGTGTGTGTGATTTTACCTTGTGTCTGATAGCAGGCAGAGCGTCGACCAGTTTCTGCAGCCCCTCGTGTCTCTTTCCCACCTACACAAGGATTAGACATTAATCTGGATTGTAGTCACAGCCTGAAGCTGCATATACAACACATACTAGGTCATGTATACAGCATTATCTGCATGTGCACACTCATTTGCAATACCATAGATTGAAACACAGCATCAGTGCGTGCACAAGTGTGTGTGTTGTATACCTTGAGAAAGACTCCAATAACAGCCAGTCCGTTGTCTTCAATCACTGCCTCCTCGAACAAACTGTACTTGTCGGAGTTCCAGTGGACCAAGTGGAGCTGAGAACACACAAAACAAACACACAAAATGAGTCTGTGTGTGTGGAACTGTTAACTATAACCTTAATCTTTTTAACCATTGTCCTCTAAATGACCCAATAATTCCTGTTTGTCTTAATTTGTCTTTTCAAAATAAGAGGTTATTCTTGTGATTGACTATTTCTAAATTCACCGTTATGCGTTTTGAATTTTATAACCAATATTAAATGTATTGTAAACAAAGACAGAAAAAGAAATGGAGAACAGATCAAGATTCTGTAGCAGTGCAAACTATGTAATTGATGTGGACGAATCTAAGTTAGCTGTTTGGTTTTACAAGACGAAAGTAGATCATTGCCTGCAATGTTTGAATCAAAGACACAAATTCCCCTATTTTACCATGAGTGGGGAAAATATACATTCAAGTCATTATCTATGATCAGGAATGGACAATACACTAATGTTAACACAACTACATTTAACAAAACGAAAGCTCTAACACATTGTCACTGGCAGCAACAAACAAACCTAGACAAAAAGCCATCCATTTAATGTATATGCAAAGATAGAAAAAAGATGTCAGTCAGGACTGTAACTTGATTCTGCACGCTCACATACATAGACTGCTGAGTGATGAGAACAATGACATGAACACATTCCCAACACCACCAACAAGGGCTTGGCCGAGGACAGACACACACACACACACACACACACACACACACACACACACACACACACACACACACACACACACACACAGTGTCAGTGGAACCTGCCATTACATAAGTGTGCTGAAGTTAATGGAACAACATGAAAATAGATGTTCTGTGGTCAAACATGAGTCAAATCCCAACACAGAGAGATGTTTGAATGTGGCTTTTGTGATCTAAAGGGATCCACAGCTGGGTCAAAGAATCTGGCAGTATGCCTGATACAAGAGAGGAGGGATAATTCTCATGTAGACAGAGCATGATAAATATTGTCCTGCACCAAACGTCATGTCATCAATACTCTCAGTACTTTTCCAGGCATCTCAAAAGGGATACATGATCAAAAACAGAAATGGGTCTGCAAAGTAAGTCAACATTTACTGTTTAAACAGTGCAGATTGCTTTTCTTCCAGTCCTCCTTTCTTCTTTTGACCCTCAAGAAACCATTTAGTCACGTGGAAAGTAAGTGCAGAGGGCAAACTGTGTATCGCTCTCTTGAGCACAACATGACTGACTTTTTCCATTCAATGGCCGGGTCACATGACAACACAAACACCTGCCATACATGTGACTGCAGCGCCTCTTTACTTAACATGCTCCATTACTGCAGCAGGAGGCATGTCAGGTTTTTTTTTAAAGCAACAACAAAGGGTGTGTACAACACAGCTAAAGATACTGCTGTTACAGGTAATGAGGCACTTGTACACCAGCATCGGTCTAGCCCTGTGGCTACACTCGCTTCAGAAATTAATGGGATATTGCTCAGCACAATGTTGTTCCTGTTTGCACAGAGCATTATACTACTTTCTGTGTGTGTGTGTGTGTGTGTGTGTGTGTGTGTGTGTGTGTGCGTGCGTGCGTGCGTGCGTGCGTGCGTGCGTGCGTGAGGCCAATCTGGGTTTATACAAACAGATATATTGACACTACCATTATAGGGACTGAGGAAAATATCCAATCAATCATATAAATATAAACCAATGTTGCAATAGGAAATGCAGAATAAGAAATATCCATATGAAAGTATTTACCTTGTTTCAACAAAATAAAAAAAACTATTAAGGAACAGCTTGGATGCAGGTAATTTTTTTCTTAATGCAGCTGTATTATCTAGGAAAATATTAGTTAGGGCTAAGTATCGGATCGGGACTCGGTACCGGCAGATACTAAATATTAAATGACTCGGATCGGGATCGGGGTAAAAAAACCTGATCGGGAAATCCCTATAAACAAGCAATCCTGAGACAGATCTGTTTATTGGTTATTTCTAGAGTAGTGACCAGCTGAGCTGAAAAATCAACTTGTCTGTGTTCCCTCATTGTCAAACTGTGCAAAGGAGACATCGTTTTTAAATTCTAATTACTGTACTGCTATTTAATATTACTTATGGGCAGACATATATACCGACACCGATATGCAATAAAAATATTTTTTTCTTAACAAAATGTAAAATGAAGTCCAGTATGTTTTAGTGCCATTTTGAAGGTTTTAATTATACCTTGATGATTATCAGGGCATGAATCGTAATTACTTCGGCCAGGATAATCATGACATTAAACGTTTATCATCCCATAGGGTCTAATTGTGAGATGGATGGAAGTGTTGCCCAAGAAGTGTTGTATAAGAATATTCTTAAGAGAAAGAGATATCCTTCTCCCTGTCTGTCTTGTTTTTTAATCAACTGGTTTTATGTCAAATGTCCCTTCCTACCTCACTTCCCTTATGTTCGTGACAATTTTAGAGAAAAAGGCATCCTGATGTCCTGGCAGGAATCATTCATGTTTCATGTTCTCTACAGTACCTCTGCAGGGAACAGCCTCCTGTCCACCGTGTGCTCTGACCCCCAGGCGTTGCTCTCACCCCAGTGGAAGTGGAACTGGCACAGTCTGAATTGGTCTTGCAGGGGGCCCCCTTTAAGTGCTGCACCAGAAAGTAAAAGGACATGTAAATCAGTGCATCACATTTTAAAGTCCTTTTAAAAGAATGGAATACTTGTCCTCCAGTGGAATCAGATCTCATCTCTAACTGAAAGTATTGAATAGTATTTGCTTCCTCCTCTAAAAGGAGGAAATGATCCCACACAGGACATCTGCTGAGGAACAGGTTGTTCAGGCCGTTACACTGACCCAGAAACATCCAGGAAATATCATAGTGAGACAGCAATCACCTATGAAGCGATTACTTTTTATTACACCAGTAAAGTTTTTATCAGTAATACTACCAACAGATGAGGAGATACTGCAGCATAACATGTTGCTGAGGTCAAAAACACCCATTTAAAGACTGAATCTGCAGACATGCACTGTTTCTCCATTTATCTTACTGGTAATAAAATACTGTTATAAACCTGTTTTTGTTCTCTCAGAGCCAGACTAAGCTCATAATACAAAGAATGAGGGCACGTGAAACCTCTAAAGTGGTTTGTTTTGCAGCTTTAGGACATTTGTAATTTGACCAAAAATAAGTTTTATTTGACGGTTTGGAAAGTTATATAGTGTGTTGTTGTAGCCCAGTAATTATACCAAAATGACCAGTGCTTTAATGACAAACTAAATAGTAGTTGTTGAGGTCAAGACAGACACGTGAGTCACGTGACTATCACCCGATCCACGTGGAAGTTGTGGTTTAAAGTGGAGCATTGATCAGTGGATTTGCCAACAGGCAGCGGGCTCTTTAAGGGGTAGATGAAGAAGGAGATAATCCTCTCATCCAGATCAAAACATACATTCCTGTTGCAGAGATTTCCTTTAAATCCATTCAGAATTAAAGGGAAACCACAGCTCAGTCTAGTAATAAATAAAGAGGAACTTAAATGGAAAAAATCATAGTTTTACTTTCGAGATTTCTGTAAGCAAATGAATGAAAAGACCGTCTGTATTCAAATACATCTTAAGAAAGAAAATATATACAGAAGACACAAGAGACTACTTACTGGACTTGTCTGTAGTATCATCATACTCGACCAGAAAGGAGTAACCGTTGTTCCAGATTTGTTGGCAGGTCTCTGGGTCATAATCTGTGACCAGAGGCTTCAGCTCCGAGTCGAAGACGCTCTTTCGCACGATGATGTCGATGGGAGACTGACGATCACCTCCTGGTACCGCGAGGGGTCCCTGCCACATGGGATGCACTGGAGAAGAGGAGAAGAAGAAGGAGGAGAGGAAGGAAGTCAAAAACAAACAAAGTCAAAGAAATTTAAACTTTAAAAACAGACTGGACTTACAGCATCAGCTGCCCATTCAAACAGAAAAACTGGACAGAAAAATGCTGACACCTACTTTTCATGTTGTACTCTGCTGCCTGCTTCATTTTTAAACAGTCCATGTTGAAACAAAAAAATTAAAAAGGACCTCTTAAAATAAAATCATTCATAAACTACAGTGTCAGTGCAAAACAGACACACACACTCCTTCTTCCTTGAGCTGTAAGAAGGAACTGAATGAAAAAGGAGCAAGTGAGCAATAGTACTTCCTCCTTGTCCTCTTACATTTTTTTTCCTAAAAGGAAATTACAAAATAAGAGAGAAGTAGGCTGGCTGTACAGAAAGTGACACGCGGAATGTCCTGGCACGCCCCCAGCTCTCCTCCACAGCGGGGGAATCCGACCAGGACCTCTGGCCGGTCAAACCGCCAGCTCGGGCCAGCGTCTGTCAACGGACCTGACTTCTAATTACCCGAAACTCAGCTCTCTTTGCCTACCTCCCTCCTTCTTATTTTCCTTTATCCATGAAATCCTCCCACAAAACAAAATTTGTCCACTTGTAAATCTTCCACTTACAAAAACCGCAGTTTAAAAGATTGTGTCCAACTTTCTATTGACACAGAGCTACAGAAGACAATCTGTCAAGTGTTGTTGTCAGAGGGCACAAAAGCAGCGCAGTCAATTGTTTTTCTCTCCATTCATCCAGCACAGGGCTTAAGGTTTCCGCTGAGAGCTGAGCTGAACAGGTCTGACTGGGAGATGACCTTCATCTTCGTCGGATTTCAGCGGCTCCTCCTGGGGGAGTTGGCCACCTGAGTCTGTTGATTGCATGGACACACAATAACTGCTTGCAAAGTCATTCATGCTCATTCACTACATAATTGTAAGCTGTGAGGTTTTTCTGATTTGTGTCACTCTGCAGTGCTCCTGAAATTGTCATGTGACCGCCAGATGTCTTGAATCAGAAAATGATAAGTGTGTATGAAAAGCTCTGAGACACCACGCGATTCTTTTGCATCAACAAATGGTGACCATGAACCGATATCAGTAAGAGGCCTAGTGTGAATATAGTGGTCTCCTTAAACTCAACACAGATTTGTCCTGCAGAGGTGTCCTTGAGCAAACACTGAATGCTGACCTGTCAAGCATAAAATGCTGACACAGCTTCTTTTTTTTTAAATAAGGCAGTGTCCAACCTTTCTCCCCCAGGTAACCTATCAGAGGTTTCTTTTCACATTTTAGGCTATTTACTACACATCTTGTATACTTGATGCTACAATGTTCGGAATTTCTGAATGTGGTTTCTATTTATTTCAAAACAATGTGCACAGCATTATCATGTATCATAAGTTAAGTTTGACAAGAATAAAGCTGGACTAAATGTTCATACTTAAGTTTGGATGGGCAATATGGATCAAATCTTCTATCATGGTATATGCACTTGAATCACAATATTGATATTAAGGATTTCCATGATTAATCATTAATTAAACCAATTAAAATCTATTTACAGACAATTAGATAAGGACACAAATACATCAGAAGGTTTCTTGGTAATTATTAAAAATCCTTGCTTATAAAATATAGGAAACTAAAATACAAAGTACTGGTATAACAAAGTTATTTGACATTTTATACAAACTGATATTATTACATTTTAACCATTTAGTACCCTCAATATGGGTTGGATTATGTTGGGCAAGCTGTTGTCCGCAATAGAATCAAAGATGTAGTTAATCACTCAAGTAACTTGTTATTAACTTAATTTGTCCTATTAACTGCTGATGTAGCCTGCTCTGATTTGGCATCGAACATAGATCAAGTCAGAGATTAAAATAGTTTTCTAATGGAAAAAACGTCCAACATATTTCTTATATTGTTAATGATTAACTGATAATTGATTGTTTAAGCAGCAAACTATCAGTTATAGAAATTGCTTAAAATTTGCATCCCTGATTAATTCATCTTTAATACTAAATTTGAAGAAAAATACAATTGAGAAACTGTTTGTAGATAAAATAAACAGAAGTGAACATCATGTTTGGCAAATTGCGCAAATTAAAGGGGCAATATGTAGTTTTGGAGAAGAAAATAAAACTTCAAAAGAATTTTAATATTTACAATATTAAAGAGATAATAATACAAACTCAGAAATATTTATTTTTTCTATAACTGAATAAACAAGCTGTTCTCAGAGTAGCTCAGTGAAGCTAGAAAGGTGGCAGGGTCCGCCAAATATAAAACTGAAATTGTGTTCTCTTTAAAAGGTCTGTTTGTTTCTTCTGCTTATCTAGTCATGAAAACGATTTGTTTGGTTAGCAGTCAATAAAGATCTTTCTCTTATGATTAAAATGTATTTTCCCCAAAACTACATAGTGCACCTTTAAATGCCAGACAAATCCAAGGTACTTTATAACAATGACGCCAACATTGTTTTTACTGGAAAAACTGTTATTCAGTAGAGGGCTATCCAGAGTAAGTTTCGTTATCTCAAAACCTAGATAGATAAGACTGAAACTGTCTGCATGACTAGATAACCGCAGGGGGGGGAGGGAAATATGTATTTGTGTTTTCTGGGATTTAATGACCCTTCAAAGCCTAATTACAGTTTACAACAGTTAGATTCCATGGATCTGACAACCTGTGTCTTCATTCTCCATACGCCACACAGCATTAGCAGCAGGTTAGCGTAACTCCTAACTCCGCTTGGACTCTGAGGCCTGATGACATCAAGGATAACTTTGATTACACCACAATACTGTCATACAAAGCACAGACACACAGACTTTTAGAAAGGGCTGATACAAGATGTTACAGTTAAATTTTTTTAAGACTAGAGCCTGACTGACAGTGGGGCTGATACTGATATTAGGCAGTAAAAAAAATCTGACCTCAATATATTGTCCAATATTCTTATATACATAGAATATACACGAGCACACCTTTTTTGTAATGATCCTGCAAATGTGGTTATCAAACACTTACAATATTTTACAGCATAACAATAAACTTTATTGTCCAAAATGAAATCGGTGCACTGAAACAATAAATTATCTTGAGTAACAACCATTGGACGATATGAAAATAGGAACGGTCGTCCAACCCTAACCCTGTTTAGTTTGTTGTAAAACATGCAACATGAACTGCCATTAGGGGCTGAAATAGCGAACATTTAAACTTTTTTTGGCACCTAGTGGCAAAAAAGACAGAGAAGATAAAGCAGGAGTGGGACAGTGGGCATCGCCTATTAACCATCAGATTTTATTTCTTTGATCGTCTATCACTATGTGTTGAGGGCTGAGATGTATCAGCATTTTTTTTATCTGGAAATCTTTCCATGACTGCTCAGTCATTTGTTTTTTCTGACAACCATGCCACAACATCAAAATTATGATAATGCAATTTAACACTTCTTTCTAGATAATATACAGTATAATCCATCATTACTCTCGAATGCAACAATTCACAACAAATACATCTTCAGTTTCAAATAATCCTGCCTTATTCTAAAAAAGAAAATCTGTAATACATCCATATTTCAAGCTTATAAAGGACTTCAGCCGTATATGGGGAACCACTTCTTTTTTAATACTCACAAGCTAACGGCTAACGCACAGTAAAGTAATCATAATGTTTTGAGCCAAAAAAACACTTGCAAAGTTGCATGGCTAACACTTCCATACTGGTGAACTCACAATTAAACTACTACCATTGCTGATGAAAATCTATCCGACATGATTCAGGAACAAATATTCATGGACAAGGTAATGTTTTCAAGTTTAATCTTTTTACAACTTCTTTCCTCACGCTTTGAATCGACTGTTACCTTGAGTCTACGTGTGGATTTCTGTGGGTTTGAACATTGTTGGAAACATTTGAGATAATGTACCATACGTACAAAATGTGGAACAAATGCCTTGTTGTTTTCAGACATTTATTACAGAAATTATTCATATTTTATTTTATCCTTAAGGGATCTTTTTTTCTCTGAGTGAAAATTCTTCTCAGGCAGCACTTCTTCACTCAGTGTGTATCAACACTGATAAGCTTTGGCTGTACATTAGAGCTAAGGTTTGGGGCTCAGATCTGTGGTCAAACAAATCCACTGAGGGTGTTGTGATTTGTACCTTCTCTTAAGTTATGCCTGGGAGGCTCAACTCAGGGAACTGAGTTCTTAATCTTTTAACCCCCCTCTATGATGAAATGATGGTAACATGCCATATTACTTCATGGAAGCACCGACTGCCTCGCTTTCCTGTAAGTCAGACGGGTTTTTGGTTTTTTTTCCTGAGGAGTTTTGAAAAGCAGAAATGTCTTTTTATGAAGAAAAAGCATCAGGACAGATCAAAAGCAGGCCAATGCACTGACAAGAAACCTTATTTCTAGTGAACTATTGCAAAGCCAAACCAAAAGCCCTTTCATAAAGCGTCGGACAGACAGTGTCCAACACAACAAGCTTGTTAAAGTTAAATTCGAACTCTGTTTATTGTCATGGTTGAACATAAAAGCTCTGCTGCACTGGACTATTTTTCTACTTCCAAATGTTTGTTTGCCTGTCACTGACTCTGTGGTTCCAGTTGGCATGAGATGGTGAACAAGACAAGGGTTATGTTATTGGGTGTGGTGAGGAAGTCGTTGCAACTTGTCTGACAAGCTTAACTGTCAAAATCCAGGGGGAATGACTCATACCAGAGGTCTAACACGCAAAGGAAATAAATGCTGATCAAGTGGCATCCAACATGTTTATTATCACCCCAGATGCATCCTTTAACTTTAATTTGTGGATTTGGGCATTTAATGCAACGCTACCACAGGATCTGCCTTAGTGCTATAAGCTGAGAGATGTGGACAAACCTCAATAGGGATCTACACAGTTGGGGTGTGGTGAAGACAATAAAGGCACAAAATAATAAAAGTGAGCTCTTGAAAACAACATCTATGACACTAAACATATGTAGTGCCATCACATGCAGGCTCCTATGTAGGTCAAAGGGCTTCAAAGGGCCCCAAAGATCAGGGATATCAATACTTGTTTGGAAAACCTGGAGCCAGAGGCCAGCCTCCAACACAGCTGAGTCAACAGAGCCGTGTTTGATCCAAATCCAGTGATGAGGAAAGTCCGGTCCGAGCTTTACACTCGACTCCGTGCACGTTTCACGGATGACAACAAAAGTGACCATTAACTGATGCCGTGTGACCTACAATGAGATCCACAATGAGCCACAGACCAAACCACTGCCATGCTCACACTCACACCCACACTCACACACACACACACACACACACACACACACACACACACTGCTGCTGCTGCTGACATTAAATGTTCCCTTCAGAAGCTGTACCATAATAAGCAGCTGTGTGGAGGAAACACGACAACCCTGAACAGCTATGTAACACACGTTTCCCATCAGTACTTACTCTGTGACAGCACATATTTGCTTGAGCACGCCGTGAGGTTGCATCTCCTGACCGGCGTTACCCGGTGACTCCTGGCGTGTCTGATGAGCTTTCGGTGAAGCTGAGAAGCCAGAGGTCTTATTACGGATGACAAAGTCACCATATTGATTGTGCTAACGTTACCAGCCTAACAACAAGCGGTTACACGACGCGCTCTAACGTCCTACAACGCCTCCAGCTGCGCTGCTTTGTCTGAAGCTAACACTTAGCTAAGTATTTTAACTCCACTGAAAGTTAGCTGTCTGTGCAGCGCGGGTCAAAACAAAACTATCTCCTGGCTGGCTGCTGTTCTCTGGCTCTGCCCTCATACCGTTTTCCTGGAGGAGGGGGAAGGGGCAGGCTTACGCGTTACACACATTCAAAATGTGACCGCAAAAGCCAACAACCGCGTCTTCTGAACATACGGCGTCAAAACAACCCAGTTAGACGGCGTCCTTATCGGCCCAAAGCCTCGATAGATGATTAGATAGAGCGGTTGTTAGGAAAGTGTTTACTCTGCAGGACGGGAGGGGAAGGGGGGCGACGGTCCCGACCAATCAGCGACCTCCACTGAGGGGCGTCAACGAACATGATGACGGCAGACAGATTTGTATGGCAGACAGGTGGGCTGTGTCATTAATACACAATGTATGTATTTATATCACAATCGTGTCGTCATCATAATACCGTTCAGGTAATGATAATAATACAAAATATGATAATAGTGATGTAATAATACAACTAATAGCTATAACCAATCCCTTATCATAATCCCGACCTACCCCATCAGGCCAAATGTGTTACTTTATTTATTCATTTTATCCATCTATTTTTTCTTCCTGTGAGTGATTTTATATACTCTGCTTTTAAAAAGTGGTCAAAAAAATACAGTGCCTATAAAAAGTATTCACCCCTTTGGATGTTTCCCCTTTAATGCTTTTATAAATGGAATCATGGTCAATATAATTTGGCAGAAAAAAAAAACAGATTTCTACAAAGTAATTTCAGTTAATTGATAAAAAAAATATATGATGTAAAATAAGTGATTGCAGCTCAGTATTTTGTAGATGCACCTTTGGCCTCAATCTGAGTCTGTGTGAATAGGTCTCAATCAGGCCTGCACATCTGGACACTAAAACTTTACGCCATTCGCCATTCTTCTCTTCAAAACTGTTCAAGCTCTGTCAGGTTGCACAGTGATCAGGCGTGAACAGCCCTTTTCAAGTCCAGCCACAAAGTCTCTATTGGATTGAGGTCTGGACTTTGACTCGGCCACTCCAGAACATTCACCTTGTTGTCTTTAAACCATTGTATAGAGGGGTGCATACTTTTATAGGCACTGTAACTCAAAGTGTCAGTGTACAAACCAACTATATTTATGTTTTTACTCATATTAAGTAAAAGATCTGCAAATATACCCTACTACATTACATGACAAGTAGGGAAGTCCTGCATACAAAATTTTACTGTAAGAAAATCACATTTGTATAATCAGCGATATTTAAATAAAGCAAGTTCAAGTACTCATATGAAGAATGAACCATTCCATACTGTTGCATTATTACACATTTATTTAATGTTGTAGCTGGTTGGGATGGAACAAATTATATACTATTTACTTTATAGACTGCTCGGTAGTTTGATTTATAATAATGCATCATATTTTATAAGATGATCACAAGATTTGTATGAATAATCCTAATTATAGCTGTCAAAAAATATAAATATATATCATATAAAATATAATGGACCAGAGGTTAAAGTAGCATAAAAGGAAAATACTCATACGAAGTACACATACGTCAACATTGTACATATGTATGGTACTTGAGTGAATACACTGATGTCTTTCTGGGAGACAGAACAGAGTCATCACTGATGTTACACCTGTGCTTTTCCTCTTCTTTACCCATCCTGTATTTATGTGTCTGTTATCAACTTTTAATTTCCTATCAAATGTTTCTATTTATCTTGGTATCTCCTTTGTGTATTTGTGCTATATAATTAAACTTGCCTTCCTGCTACAGTATACCAAGTCAAGAGTGTCTGCTATGAAACGGGTCTTTTGCAAAGCCAAGCCTCGGCCTGAAAACTTTGATGTTTATCTCGTGCCCTGACCCCAACTGACTTTGATGTAACTTCTAATCTAACTACGTGTGTTTATAGTAAAGTGCTGTGTGTGTGTGTGTGTGTGTGTGTGTGTGTGCGTGTGTGTGTGTGTGTGTGTGTGTGTGTGTGTGTGTGTGTGTGTGTGTGTGTGTGTGTGGTGTTTGTTGGGTTGTCAGTGTTGCATCATGTTTACTCTTCTCAAGAATGTCACACTCTGTACAGAGCTGATCACATGACTGTCAGACTTTAATCTCTGAACCAAACCAAAAATATTTACCAGATGACAAAAAACAAACAAACAAAAAAACACACACTGGCAAAAACAGGCTCCAACAGACTCTGCATGTAGTTTTAGTGTTTACTTTAGGTCATTCTCTGACCCTGCTGATATTTTCACGAGTTCTGTGCTATTGTGTGTTGATGTCTCATGTCTTTGTGAACTCCTTTAAAACAAGTTGTGTCAGTAATTAAAGGGCAACTCCACCAATTTAACACATTAAAGTGTGTTTACAGCCAGGGCTTAGGGAGTACTACTGCATATGTGAAAAGTAGTGTAAAGCCTTATGTGGCTCCAGAGGAAGCTGCATGTAATCTGATAAATTTGCATCCAGTGATGTCACTCGGAGGCTAAGTTGCATTGTGGGTAATGTAGGCTCCATGTTTTAAAAGGCAGTCCACTGGTCTAACATTGCACTCCTTTAACACTGTTGGACTCATTATGGACAGTTTAAAAACAAATGATTAAAACTGATACAGTAGAACCAGAGATATCCCCTTTTTTATTGCACACATTCTTCTTCCTAATCACAACCTGGCACCTTCATTACCCACAGTGCCACTTAGCCGGTGAGTGACACCTCAGAGTTACCCTTTAACACCTGGCTCAAACCAGTGGACTGCTGCTGCCACCTGGTGGAGCTATAACTTCCTTAACATGTCAAGGTTCATGGCCCGTTTCAGGGGTACTGCAGTGGTTTAAAAGAGCCAGCAGTGAGATGCTTCCATGAGCTTTGTGGTATTGTGCATTGATGTCTCATATCTTGCTGAACTTTTACAAAAGGACCAGAAAACATTGTTTAGGTTATTTCCCCTATACAGTCTTAATAATGCGATAGATGTGTTATATATATAAAAAAAATACAGAAATTATAGTACTTCAGAGGACTCTGTACCAACATGAAGGACAGACAAATTAACAAGATAACACAAAGACAGCTCTGCATTGGTTGAGTTTATTGTCTTCACCAAAATTGGTCCAAAGGGCTCTCATAGGCTTTCAATAACAATTCAGATCACAATGAAATATGAAATCAGTGACACTGGCACAGGGGTCAGACTGGTGAAGGCAGCAGGAGCTCAACTGCTCCACTTGCACATTAGTTGTTTCAGTGCAGGGCTCTGCTGCCTTCAGATTAACCCCCGTAGTACGAACAAGAATGACTGGTTCTGGTCAAACCACTACAACATCTCTGGTTCTGTCTAAACAAACTGTGACCTCTGCTAAAACAGAACCAAGTCATACTAATAAAAAGCAACCATAACGTGTGTACATTAAACTATTAGTCTGGATCTAAGCCACTTGTGCTTAGCCAGAGCTTCGAGGATACAGTGCAGTTCCCAGGGAGCCACGTTAGTACCACTGTGCTGCTCCATGGCTCTTTCTTAGTAACTTTTTTCTTGATAATCTGAAGAGCTGGACGCCTCACTGTGGCGGTGTTATGGAGGGCATGTTTACGTATTTGCAGCCAAAACATGGTAGTTCTAGAAAAGAGGTAGCAAACTGACACCCCATGGCACAAAGTGGCCAAACTCTCTGTCAGTGCCTCTGTGCTTTACCAACCCCATCACAGACATCAACAGCACCTACAGACAGGCACCCTGGTTAGAGTATCGCAAGCTGTAGACTCCTGGCTCTGTCTGTTACCGTCCCTTCAAAATAACCCAGATCAATATTACAACCCAAGAAAATGTTTTGGTTTTAAATCTTTTGTAACCTGACCACAAAGCACAAAACACCCTGGCTTGTGTAGCATGAGAAATACAGTACGTTTATAAAAAATACAAAAAAAGCACTTTTTTTTTTTAAACCATCAAGTGAAGCATTTTATAGGGACCAGAAATAATAAAAATAACAAAAGCAGTTCTATGTTTTTCTCAAAACTTTTTAAAATGTGGAGTCTATTTACAGCATCATGTCAGAGTATGAAAGCACAAACACAGCGTTGAGGGGAGGATTTGACCAAAGATGAACCAGGGCAGGAAATTGTTCTTCATAAAAGAGGTGTTTTATTTAAGCCTACTGTCAGTCTCGAGTCAAAAAACGTTCAAAGAGTTCAGTCCTTCAGGAGACCAGGGAGAATGGGTTAGTCCAGAGCGATGATGTCGTCATCATCATCGTTGTCAGTGGGGGCAGCTGCTGCACTTGATTGGTCCGTCCGTGGGCGCTTGGTGGATGTCTCACCAGTTTCTGCGTCGGAGTGCTTCCTCTTGGTGCCACTGGTCGCTGCTGCTGCAGAGCTAGAAGCAGCCATTTCCTCCTCATCAGAGTCTACGATCATGATGTCGTCATCATCATTTGCTGGTGCTGCTGGTGTTCACAGATGAAAGAAGCAGATACTATTTCAAAAACATGCTAACGATCAGTTTAGATCAAAGATTCAAATCAAGATGCGGCGTTACAGAAAATACGTTTTTCTCTCCAGCTGACCTTTAGAAGAGGTAGAAGGCTGGGCGGAGTCCTTGTTGCCATTGGTGATGCTGTTAACCTCTTCCTGGTTAGTCTGAGGGGGTGGAGCTTTGTCTGGGGCCTCACCTACTACCTCAAACTCCACATCCCGCTCTAGTTCCTCGCTGCCAATGAAGACACAAACATACAGCCTTTATAGTTTTGTTCACTTAAGTCACCATTAAAAATATTTTCTTTAAAAAACAAAGAAATTAAAAAAGGCCCATTCAATTGTGGAATTCATTCATACATTTATATACAGAGAGGTACATACGTGTGCAGGACATTAACGAGGAGTGTGTAGTCTTGGAGGAAGTCATCAGCTTGGAGACGGCTGCCGTTACGGATCCCAAAATCAGAAAGAAATTTGCTGTTGTTGGCTGTGGACGGGCAGATAAGATGGTTACCGGCATACCTGATAACAAGTAAGAGTTTGTAGTACTACACATGTGAGGGACATCCATTCATTTACAACTATTACACATTTGCTGTGTATGTTTGGGTGATTTTTAAGACTGTAAACCACTCAACATTTCTAATATTATTAATTATTAATTAATAATAATAATAGTAATAATAATAATAATAATAATAATAATAATAATAATAATAATTTGTATTCATTAATGAAGCTTACATTTATTTAGATCAACTAAAAATATCTCATCTTCCCATTGAGTCACAAATGCTGGAGAAGTGTTTTGGTAACAGTACCTTGGGTTTCATACAGGTTCAAAGGATACTATAACAAAAGTACTTTGGTGGAAATGAGGCTAAAATATTCCAATCCCAAACTATTCATTTCAAAACGCTAAGATTTCAAACTCTTGCAAAACAGTATGCATGGCTCATTATTCGTGCTTTTAATCTTCTCTCTCCAGTACGTTTTTAACCGAGGGCTAATGTCACCTCAGCGCCCTCTTCTGTCCAAATGATGAATGACTACAATTATTCCCCCCTCTTCTTTACCTTCTGTTTCTCCTTCCTCTGAGGAGATGAGGATAGTCCCTTTTCCATCTTCTATCTGAACATCTGGAGCCACCATGCCAAACCTCTCCTTAAGGATCTGGTAAAAAACCAAAACAGCAAGTCAACAACCACTCAATGGGCAACTGTAAACATCTCACCCTTACATGACACCAGCCCATCGCAACATTTATAATCCAACAGAAATAACCCTTGCCACCAAAAATGTATGCATTGTAGTTCATATGGTACATGAAATACAAGCTACTGTCTGTCAATGTTTAACCATTTCAAGAGTTGTTAAGATCAGATAAGTTGTGCCGAAGATCTTTGTGAATGCATAATATTAACAGCTCTTTCATTGTGGCAGGTCGGTGCAGAAAACAAGCGGATCATTTTACCCTGTCCTGCAGAGAGAGGACCATGGTTTTGTGGACGTTGAGTTTGACTGTGACTTCAGGTTTGCTGACGCAGACGTAGCAGTTGGCGCTGGGCGGGTCCAGGACACATGGGACCAGAAGCTTCTTCCTGAGGTTTGGACACTTGTTCAGGAAGATCTGAAGAAGAGGCAACCAAAGATAAATGTAAACGGTTGGAAAACAGACAACTTGGCAGGAAGGACACTTCTATGAACATATGTGATCAAAGGGTGCAAGCAACAATATCAACACACGTTCAGCTGCTTGGTCTATACCCATATTAAACCAAGAATAGAAATGTATCAAAAACTTTCATTTCCTTCACACAATTATAACATGGAGGTTTTCTATGTCAGCAAACAAAATGGAAGCTACCAGTGCTTAATATTGGAATTCTTTACCCTGCATGATGGTCCTTATTACTCAGTCAAAACGGGGCTAACTGGTGGCTGTTAAACCATGGGCAACTCCCTGGACTAATTTAAGCCATCATGGATACTTGGTAGTTGAACTAACCGTGCGACAGGACTCCAGTTCCCCAGACAGGATCTTCAGCCCCTCCAGTACAATGAGTCCAGCAATGACAGCGTTGGTTGTAGCAATAGCTGGAATGATGTTACCCGCCATGGCTGAAACAAACAATACAACAAATATACCAAGGCCACTTATATGAATGTGGATATGCAATACAACTGAATGACTGAATTATCCCAAACTAATTTGGATGTACAAAAGTAAATAAAACACAGACCTATGCATGATAGAGACAACCAACTTACATTTTACATCGAAACGACTCTTCATGTTCATGCTAAAGATGTGCATACGCAGGTTGGCTGCTGAGGTAACAAAGTCCATGGCTGGAGGGTCATCCTGAGAACAAGAGGAAGGCACTTAACTCACATGAGCCAATAAAAACACACAACTACATGTATCTGTGTATCACCAACATTTCACTGTGGCTGTGTATTCTCAAGCCAAAAACCAAAAATGGTCAACAAATAAAACAAAGCTTCTTTTCTTTTTAGTTCTTACAATAAAAGACAACCCTTTGGTCATCAATATATGTAAAATTTGTTTCCCCTATTCTTCTCAGATTTTACAGCACCTATGCAAACATGTCCTCTATCATTTTGTTTGCATCACCTTGTCCCACACTAGCTCGGCTCCTTCTCCCTTCTCCTGCAGCTGTGAGCGGAGAGTCTCCACGCTGTGCCGGAACATCTGGCAGTGACCCCAAACACTTAAAACCTGCTGGTCCTTTAAACCGGAACCAGGAGTTTCCTCCTGTGGACATGCTGGGATACACAAAAAATATGGAGGAACATTTAGACACACAAACACCTAAGACAGCCAAAAGACATTCAATCAGGCCCTCAATAGCTGCCTACATGCATAAAATAAAATGAAAATTTTAGCTAATTTTTTGTTTCCAACTAAACTTCTTACATATTGCCCATTTAATATTACAGCAAGACAGAGACTAATGAAGATCAGTTAGCCCACCTGCAGTTATGTTTCATATTGCATTTAAAACTTGAGTAAGTTCTTCCAGTCTTCAATGAAAAACTGACAATGACACTTGACTGTCTTCTCTGTCATCATAGTAAAATTATTCACATCATTTGTGAACAATTTATAAGATAAATATTATTTTTCAGTGTTTTTATTTTTCTGTCATACTGCTTTTTTCCGTGTTTATAAACATAGTTACACACATGGTTGTATTCTGTTTGTTAGTGCATGAACTGACCACACCTTCTGCTCCCCCTGAAGCTAAACTGTTTAGCATTTCACATACATGCTCAGTATCTTCAAGAAAGACAAGTAGTTTGACATTTTAAGCTATTGTACAGACAAAAAATGTCACACACATAGCTGCCATTCCACCTCTTGTCATGCAGCTGTGATTTTAAGATTTGGGGTTTATTGCTCATCATTACAAAGACTGTTGCTGGAGCCAATTTTGGCAGAGTGGTGGGATGAGCAAGCATCAAACAAGCAACCAGCCCTCAAACTTCATTGAAGTAAAAGCTAAAGTTGTCTTTGACATAAATATTTAAAAACAGACCTACCAGAGTTCTCTAGCTGCAGCCAATCCAGAGGTGTAGGAGCTTTCCTCTTCTTCCACAGCTTGTCCATGGTCAACAGGTACATGATGTCATCTTTGAAAAGCTGTTTTGTTAAAAAAACAAAAAAACAAGCATCATTAGAAATGTAAAGCACATTTTAACCGTAGACTGAAGTTTAATTTCCATCTGTATGGTGGTACCATGGATCAGAGTTACAGCAGAAATAAGAGATTTTCACTCCCTAAATGAATCATCTTATTTATGTTTTGTGTCTTTAATTCATGTAAGCCGGTATTCATGTTCTACTTGGTGCTTCAGGTCTCCAGCAGACTACAATAAAAACAGCCCTAAACTACAGTAAGTTTTACAGGTCAAATAAGGAAAAGAAAATCTAAAACAACACAAAAGTATTTGACAGAGGGCAGAGGCCATGAAACCCTCCTGAGCTCTGCATGTTTTTCACGGTCAGCTGGTCGGCCTGTACGCAGCACAGCAAACTTCACAAAATGCAGTGCTCCTATTTCAGTGTGAAACTCTCATTTTCTTCCTGTGAACAAACCAAATTCTTTTGAGTCTAAGTACACAGCCAGGTGTGTTCCTCGTGTTATGCATTGCGAACAGAACACAAAGTCACTTTCCAACACTGCAGCTGCTTTGTCATCTTTTGAAGTAGAATAACTAAATTATAATACAGCTAAAAAGGTTGAACTGTACAAATTTTGCATCTTACATACTTAAAATTATATCACATCAACAGCATCACATCAACTCTAATACGCCTATATGGATCAACAATTTTCAAAGACAGGTGCGACCCAAATTAGCTGTTCTGTGCTCATTTGTTCTGTAAACAGAGCGTTTGTGTATTGTATCCATCACACTTGTAGTACGTTACAAAGTCTGCATCTGAATTTCTGAAACAGCCCTTCAAGTTTGACTCGTCTGACTGGTACCTTGTTGAAGAGTTTGACGGGGTCGTATCCTGTGGAGCGGGCCCATTCCTTGGTGGAGACTCGCTTGACGTCTCCATCCTTTTCTGAGGCCGTGGCGCGAGCTGCCGCATCTTCAGGATTCCCTGTTTACAGAATGCAGACACATTCCTCAGTGTTGGGTGGTTGTGTACTTCTGTCTATGTCACCAACTATTCTGTTGTGTACACAACACAAACTAGCAGTTAAGGTTCAGTGTGTTGGATTTAGGGGGGATTCATTGACAGAAATGGAATATACAGTAACATATTCTATATAATGTTTCATCACCTGAAACTAAGAATCGTGTTTTTACTACCATAGAGTGAACACATTCAATCTACAGAGGGAGCGGGACCTCTCCCCCAGGGTCAGCCATGTTGGACTGCCATGTTTCTACAGCAGCCCAGAATATTCAAGCCAAACAATGGCTTTAGAGGGGCAGTGTTCATTTTGACAAATCTAAAGACTGTCAGATTTAGTCTTTAGTCAAAAACGTTGTAGTTAAAAATGGTACCATTAAAATTAAAATCTAAGAGCTAACAAATCATACATAAAACATGCTGTCATCTTAGAAGCAACACTCTGATTAGATAGTAACTGCAATGCCATGTTCAGAGTCACCATTGAGCCTTTTCTACAAGAAAAGTAAGTGACACAGATCTAGCACAATAACAAGCTGCTTGTCCTCTTATAAAAAAACAACAAAACAAACAAAACACACAGTCTTTAAATTGTTACGTTTCCCCAGACAACAAAACCTGAAGGACAGGGGTCGCGGGTTGGGAAACTAACAAAGTTCTGCACAAAACACAAAAGGATCAAAACAAACTGGTCCCTTGATATCTAAAAAGGTGGCAGTGGGAATAAAACCAACAGCCACCCAATTCTATTAAAATGATAGACGAACAAAAAAAACATTGGACCCAAAAACCAAAGGTGAAATGGGAGTGACTGATCAGGGGGGAAACAAAATGTATATAAACTGGCCAAAAGAAATTATTCTCAAACAGTAAATGCAGAGAGCCAAGTGATGGTGTTGACTCCCTGAAACACACAACCAATTGAGCAGAGGAGCTGCAGCCCCATTATAGTCTCCCAGCTGACTGATTGCAGCTGAGGGAGAACATCACAGGTGCACCCAATAGCTTTCTGATTACCTGCGACCTGGATCTTGAGAAATCCCTGATCTGTCCATAACAAAATGCTAAAGCAGCAACACATGGTGCGCAGTATTTGAAAAAGCATCTCAGTCTCCCCTTCCTGCACAGTTTTTCTTTTTGCTGAATTATAAATAAAGTGTGTATCCTTTTAGCCAACCATAAGCCATCACATTTATGTTTTCATCATGAAAAAAACGTTGTTTACGAATGTTTTTTCATCATATTTTTTAACTCTAACCCTAACCCAAAATTAACACTGTAGAGAGGGCCTTTCACATTTTAATCAGCCTCTATAGGGAAGAGACAACTGTATACTGGAC
Source organism: Pagrus major (assembly GCF_040436345.1). Lineage (NCBI taxonomy): Eukaryota > Metazoa > Chordata > Actinopteri > Spariformes > Sparidae > Pagrus > Pagrus major. The sequence continues at coordinate 28,033,317 of NC_133222.1, read as the reverse complement.
CTTTAAAAAACAATGTCACAAATGATTAGATATAAGAGCCAAAGAAACGCAATGTCACGCTCTCACTCACATGCAGCCTCTGGGTCTGCTGTGTCAGGTGACACTTCTTGATCTGCATCCTCCTCTCCAAACAGTTGACTATAGAGGCAAGAAACAAACAATACAAGATGACCATTAGAACACAGAATATTGGCCTCTATTGATTCTGAAGTTGCATACTTGGGTTTTAGCCCCTTTGCAACATAATCACATATTCTACATAACTACTGATTTTTTTTAAAAACATGTGTTCTCAGTCTGCTGAGAGTTTTAACTGTGCAATGTATCTATGTTTCAACTCAAGTCCACGAGTGATATAAGTACTTAGTTATAATGACGCTGAGTCTTACTTGAAGAGATACTTGGCCCAGACGATGCAGTGAATAGGCTCAGACGGTGTGTTTCTTATGGTGCATCCTGGGAAAGTCTTCTGGGTGGGCTTTGGTTGGCACTCGTAGCACTCGGTCATTCCCTGGGGACCAAGGACAGGGAAGAAAAATGGGCGACAGAGAGACAGTGAGAAGTGGGTCAATCACTGCCCTTCAGTCTTTTAATGGACAGGGTTAGGAGTTAGATGTTCATGTTCTACCTTCTTGATGACTGTGACTTGTCCCAGGTATCCAGCCGTGCCACTCTCTATCAGAGGGATGTCTGCTGCCAAACACATCCTGTTCACATGGTTACGGGCCGCTATGGAGAAAGAAAGTTTTTTAATTTTTTTTCTCATCATTTAAATGTGTTGGCATTTAGGAGTAATAAAAATATCTGAGTAGTGAGGTGGCGTGAGAATACCTCTGTTATCCAGAGCATTCATCACCAGCACGAACTGTCTGAAGAACTCCACATTGTAGTCAGGGCTGTTAGGGAGAGAAAAAAAGACAATCAGTTCCAACTTGAAAAAGACAACCATCAACAAAGCATGCAGCGGTTATTTTTCATGTTTTCCTTACCTACCCCTTCTGACAAGTCTGGGTCTCAGTGTGATACAACTCACTGATTTCTTTAATTAGTAAAAGGAACATGTTATAGAAAGAAACTCACTTCATGATGCTGTCATGGTAGGCAGTGATATTTGCAGTGGGACAAAACTGCAAGGCGCTCTCCTTGGCCACCTGCAAAACAACAGGGAAAAAAATATATTTGGGCACCAGGTCAAACAAGATTAACAATCCTAAACGTTCTAGTGATGGAGGTTCATCTCCTGATGTTTACATACCTGTGCTTTAGACTTGCCAACATGTTTCTTCTGGAAGAGGAACTGACGGTTCAGGTTGCTGACATCGATGGTGTCCAAGTCAATCTGCCGATAAACACAGTTGTATTGTGAGTAACGAAGACGTGTAATGTAATATAAATGACAGAAACAGAAGTCAACCTGTCACACAAGCACTATAGCCACTTTTAAAAAGGCTATTTTATTTTGATAACATGATGATTAATTGGAATGATTCAACAAGATAATAATTAGATTACAATCCATCATTTTTAAAATCAGTCTCCTGGTTATATATATTTTTTAAATTTACCAAGTCAGTTGTACCAACATGCCATCTTTTACTGTGATCTACACAATCAATTCTTTAAAGATTAATCATATAGTTTCAGAGGGCTCACTCCAAAATTCCGTCTCAAGGAGCCTCGTGACTTTTATTATGACAGAGATGTAAAAACATCTCACTTCAACAGCCAACAGCGGTACTGACAAGGTGGAATCATCTAATGATTTTACGTATGGAGCTCTAACTCCAAAGTTTCCTAACTACCACACATCTCTGCTCTCATTTAACAGTCAGGTACTTGTGTACACTTACATATTCCAAGTATACATGCAAATTGCACAGTTTAGTGCACATTTTAAAAGGAAATGACTGATCTACATACCATCAGCTACTGTCTTTCATTGCCCTCTAAGAGTTTATCATCTTACTATCAGATTTTTATAATTACCGTGATTGTTTTTCATTATTTTCACTTGTTACTTAATTGATATGTGCCTGGCTTTAAATGCATGGTTCTTGATTACTGGTTGTCTCTGAAGGGTTCTTGTTGTCAGCTCTCCTGTAAAGGATACCTCAGTGACACAATCTGATACATAACTTACGTTTTCTACTAATCCTGTAAAATATGTTATAGTCGATATTGATAATTCAATTGATCAGTATCCTTCAAGGACCTCTAGAAGTCCCCGAACCTCTTTCTGCCATCAGTGACAGAAATCAATTCCAAACAGCTGACGGCTCGGCTGACCCTCGAAAGCAGAACATCCTCAACTACTAACAAGTGTACTCGTGTTGCCCATTCAGACGCAAATTTCAGACATGCCCAGCATTATTTATAACCCGTGATAATATTTGCAGTAAAGTAAAACCTTACACAACAAAACACAGGGGTGTCAAAATGATGTCTGTACTGATATTTAGCCGGACGACTGGCTAGCTAGCCATTACATTACAAAGAAGTTGTCTAGCTAACTTAGCTGTGTTAATGGCGCCAAATGCTCCAGCTACACTGCATACATTGCTCATATTTTTACCGGCTTACTTTGTGCTCGGGCCTATGACCTTAACTATACAAACAGAGACAGAGCGGATAACAACAACCCGCCACATACACTGTTGTTTTATTTCTTTGCATGCCACGTCTCAGGATTTAGCCCGAGCCCGCACACCTCTAGGCTCAGTCTGGGCAGCACAAAGACCTAGCATCATAGCCAGCTAGCTAGCTAGCTAACTAGCTTACAGACACACACACACAAACAAACACAAGCGTGACGGACCACTTCGATGTTTTTGAAGCCGGTGAGGACGAGGTTCTTCAGCAGCTCGCAGCCGATCCCTCCCGCTCCCACCACCAGCACCTTGCAGGTGGAAAGGGAGTCAGCCAGCTCTTTTCGGAGGGGACCCACCAGTTGGACCATGTTGATCGGCTAGAGACAGAACCAGAGCCTGCAGCACCGGGAGGCTAACGGTTAGCTTCTTCTTCTACAGAACCGAAGTCCCGCCCACTTCCGGGTTACTCAATTTCTTCTGTAGCATTCTGAGGCGCTTCTTAGCCAGTCTAGCGCCCTCTTGTGGATGGTTGACAATTCAGCTTCACCTTGCGTTTGAACATACACGACTCAAAATTAGTGAGGGACATTTTAGTGTTTCTCATGATTGTTTATTCTGTAACATAAAAAACAATGCGACACACTAATCCACTTGAATTTATTGGTTAACAGTTTATAAACTCAAGTCAACTAACACTGCTTCCTCTATTTACTGGAGCGGTTAATTATTTGGAGTAGTGATGGTTGGTACTCTACATGTCCAAACTATAGGCCCAGTAGTTACTCGTTAACTGTTTCTTACCTCTCGTTGCATCTCTTCAACTATTTTAATTCTTTATTTCTATTATATTTCAGGATTTTTCGACTACTGTATTAATATGCTCTATCAGCGTTAACAGGCTGGAATCAAAACATCATCTCAATGTGTGTTTACAGTACATGGGACTTATAATTTCAATTCCGAGTCTCCTTCATAATAATGTAAATTTAAGATTCTATAATAATATTTGCAAATTGCATCTTCACAATACAGCAAATGACAGGCCACAAGTGTCCCATGATGCGGGCCACATCTCACTATCTAGCAGATAGAGGACTACAGGGCTGCACCGAAGCTGTGGAAATAATTATAATGAAGGCTAATGGAGAAAACCAAGATAACATAAAATTCCATTTTTGAGTTATTGCTCTGTTTATAATAGACACATAAATTGAGGTATGTATGAAATGAAGACACACCGCTAAATGAAACAACTTTAGACAGCATTTTTCAAATCCTTTTATAAATCGGTTTATTTAGCCATTAGTTGAAGAAAAACATTTAAATGCACTGCATACATCCTGCCAGGTGTTTTCCCTTAACCCGACTGGTCCACTTTGTAGAGACTAGAGAGATGCTGTGATTAATTGTTGCTTGGTCATTTTAGAGTTACCATCAATTAATAACTTTTCCACTGTGAACATCACATCTGCTTGGAATTTGTATGAAATCGGACAGTTCTGCCCTCACTTTGTAGACCCATTAACGACAGACCTAAGCCATGTCAATGAGTGACCATTCATAATACCTGAACACTGGAACTGGCTCACCTAAACTGAATGTGGCTATTATTAGTATTATTCATTCCACCTGTGCTTTTCCTGCTTTGATAGACAAAATGTCTGCTGTGAAAAGTGTCTATTACCAGCACAGTTCTGTCCACCTTCAACCTGAACCTAACTAATCCACCAGATCTTACTGAGAACACTTGTGTGGGTATGCAGGGCCCTTCATGTAATGATTATGGTAACATTTCTGATTGTATTAATACAACAAACCCTACATGCACTTATAGTAGGTATCAGAGAAAAAGACACATATGAATAGTCTGACATGGCAAACCAGTATGGCTTATAGGTATAGGAAACCAGAGAGCCCAGGAAACACTTGCTTTGAAGTGATGGACCCTCTTATCATACATGAATAATATAAACACAAGAGCAAGGGAAAGGGGAACATTCTCAAGAAAAGCAGATAATTGGAACAAGGACTTCAGGGGGCAATGAGAATCATTACGTGGGGTTGTGAAATAACAAAAGAAAGTTGCACTTTGGATTACAACATAGAAGATCTTGTGCTAAGGCCAATAAATCAATAAGTGGATTAATCAGTGAATATGTGCTTCTGTCTGTCTATGTCTGGCATGACTCTTAATAGGCTTTTTTATTCATACTACCTACAATATATAAACTTTTATTATGCAGTTGGAATCTGTGTCCATTAAGCCCATTACCAGGTGTTATTAGGAAGAAATGTCCTCACATTATGATGTTAATGGTGGGAAAATCCAGGGAGAAAGAGGTTTGAGGCACTGACCATGTGCACTCCTTACAGAGGCCAAACATGTCCCATGCTCTGTGGTAACCTCTCATGTTTGCTGTCATGAGTAGGCCTGTGCCCACAAGCACAAAAGGTGAACAGGGTTTATTACAGTCAGCCGGTTGTTACATCTGCTGACACACTCAGCTAAAGTGGTTGCTAATAAATATTCTTGTGAGTCTTTCTGCTTGCAGTGTATTTTCTGTCACCGGAAGAAAATGTTTTAGTAATGTTTTAATAACAGATTATGAAAGGAGAGCCTGCTGTGTTAATGAAGCCTGTAGCGTCGCTGCTTCTCTGTATCCATGGAAACATCAAGATATGATGACGTTATTGCGTGCTGCCTCCCGGTACTGTCTTAAACTTTGGGGCTTAAATTACAAAAAGCCACCAAGAGTCGACAACAAAGTCCATTCTCTGTCCATCAGTAGTACGTTGGCACTTTAAATGATGCATTTGAGGGCAGCAGAGCATTAATTCATTGTTTAAATCAGTACATAGACAGAAATATCAATCTTGTGCGTTTTCGCCACTTAATTTCGGTTACGGAGAGCAAAATGAGGTCTGAAGGTTGGTTTCTGAAGCAAACAACCAAAAGAAAAATCTGTTATCCCATGTTATAGCTTGAAAACGTGATAAGTCAATGGCACGAGTATTATTTCCACACTAAATGTCTCAAAAGTGCGGAATTCACGCGGAACTTGAATGCCGCACCAGCTGTCCTGGAAAGTTCTGGCCGTCCGGAGACTCACAGCTGGCCGTGTGCAGTGAGAGTTTAACTACACAGTGTGAGGTTAACATCGGCGTTCACGGACTTAATAGGGACGCAACGGTATGCCTCCGTCGCTAATTTAAAGCGAGTAATCATTAGCGAAAGATAAAACATTAATTATAGGCTAACCTCTTTAAATGCAGCCTACTAAACGTGTGTTTTTTATTCTAGAAACGAGCTTTTTAGGTTGCAGACAGTCATGTCCATGTCAGCGCTCTTTGTCAACCATTTGCACTCCGCTGTGTAAACAAATAGCCCACACTCTGATCTGGAGGAATCAATGGGGCAATGGGTCACCTGAAGCCTACACGTTGTGTTTGCTCAAGTGCTGCATCCCTGTGTCCGCGTGAGCGTGCGCGTGGGCCGCTGGCAGTGTGATTATTGGTGACTGTAAGCAGGTGTGTCAGAGATTAAGACACGCTAAGCAGTCGTTCCCGCCACCGAGTCGGCCGTTAGTGAAGTTTTGCAGGAGGTCAGGTAACACTGTCATGTCCCCACTGGTCTGACCTCACGGTCTGTGGCCGGCCCGCCTCTCCCCTCTCCGTCCCTCCGCCTCCAGCAGCACACACACCGACACAGCGCACTGTCCGGCACCACAGCGACCTGGAAGAAACATGGGGTCCGCAGGACACCTCTGCTCGGTGCTGCTGGTTGTTTTTCTGCTGGGGCTTCATCACTCTTCGGGTTTCTGGATAATAAATGTTGTCTTCCCGCCAAACGCCAAAGCCAGAGCATCGAGCAACAGCACTCCGCCTCTCATTATAGGTAAGTGTTGTGTCACTGCAGACATTTTTATATGTGCTGAAACCCACCTTTAAAGGAGCACTGTGTAGTTCTGTGGAAGACATTTTAATGAGAAGAGAACGATCTTCATTGACTGTTTTTCTGCCTAAACAAACTCTCTTTGTTTTCATGACTGAATGAACAAACTGACCATAAAGGACAACACAATTTATACTGTTTTACTTTGTTTATATGTGGCGGACCCTGCCACCTTTCTACCATCAAACAGTTTTCTGGGACCTTATTTTATTACAGCTTGTTTATTCACTTATGGAAAAAAAAATGTTTCTGTGTTATTATTGTATTATTGAGTGTATTATTACCTCATTAATATTGTAAATGTACAAATTCTGAGTTTGAATTTCTTCTCCAACTTAGTATCAGGCTTGATTACCAACTGGGGAAAGCACCACAGGGGCCCTGAAAGCACCATTATGTCCTCAGGTTTATACTAATTTAATTGAAGGTGTGTTTGGAAATGTTTGGAAATTGGCAACGCTAACTAATATGATAAGGGCCTTTAGCATGGGCATAGGAGGCACTGATGTGGGTGGGACAATCTGAGGTTCCCCCCATACATTTTATTTTAACAGAGCAGATGTCCTATACTATATTCTGGTGCCCTTACGAGTGGTTTGATACCTTCTGGATATGGTCAAAGCGTATTTGACGAGTTGGGGATGAGACTCATAAATCAACTTTTCTTACAAACAACCTTCATAAAGCTCAAAGTACAGGTTGATTGATTCAACGATGAATTCATTGATGGGGGGGGTCATAAGACACATACTTGCGAACATTTAACAAAGCAAATTACTTAAAATCCAAAACACAGAAGCAAAACAAAATCTATCTATCTGACTTACTAACTGTCTTACTAACTGACTTACTAACTGACTGTGTATTGATGCCGAGGCTGACAGTGAGGTTGTACAATGTACTCTGTACATTTGACCCTGCTTTCTACTGTTTGTTTCCAGCTTATCTAGGTCATACTAAGGCGTTTTAGGCTGAAGGGCCAAAACGTGATCTGGTGGTCATGCTCCTCACTGGCCCTCCACACTTCAGTTGTAGGGGTTTTACTTTCTCTTGGATGGACCATGAATTTGGCCCTTTGCCAATTTTCCTCTCCTCGGCCCTTCAACTCATATCATTGGAGTCTTGGTATTTACGCAAGCTTTTGACTGGGTCGGGACAGGGCTTGCAGGTTAGCATGCTAACTTCAGTAGATATCCCTGCAACACAATACATTGAAAATACATTCTGTGCCACTGGTTTTCTGTCCGTATTTGATTCTAATGTGTTTAATCAGATGGACATTTGAGTGTTTCTTGAAGTTTCATATTAGATGAATATATTATTATTATATATTACATATCTCAGTCTGCTTTAGGTAGGCTATTTAGATAGATAGATAGATAGATAGATAGATAGATAGATAGATAGATAGATAGACAAACAGACAGACAGACAGACAGATAGATAGATAGATAGACAGACAGACAGACAGACAGACAGACAGACAGACAAATAGATAGATAGATAGATAGATAGATAGATAGATAGATAGATAGATAGATAGATAGATATTGCCATAGTTTAATTACTGCAGGTACAGACTATGCAGAGCTATTAACTGTTTGTCAATTGCTGGTCTTTAAATGACTATATAACATAAAAAGTGTTGTCAAAAATAACAAGGTATCGATACATATGGATTCTGAATATTTCAAACTGTTTCAGTACTCATTTTCTGCAGTATCCATACACCTGCATGACCTGCGCTTTCTCACTCACTTGTCTCTGACAGTGATTTGACTCACACCACTACAATGCCCACCTGCCTCCTCCCACTCTGATGACTATAGTCAGAAGTAAAGGAACTTTACTTTACTTTACTTTGTTGTACTTAACAGACAGTACACAAGCCTTGTTCTATTGACCGCTTAATAAAAATTGAAAAGTCCTTGATGTTCGAGTATTGGGTATCAATATTTTTTAAGGTATTGTATCAAAGTTAGACATTCCATTTTCCTGACAACAATAATATAAAATCGTCACCCAATCATAATGTGTCTGTTACAGTACATAGAAAGACAGTAATAGAGTGAATAATGGCCTGTTGAATGTGATATAGTGCAGCAAAAACATCTGCACACCCTTCTTCATCTGCTTGAAACATTTAGTATAGAAGTGTTCTTAAAGGTTTTTGGGCCAACTTGATGTCTACATTTGTGGCTCCTCCTTTGCAGTCATCATGCAACTTTGTTTGTTTGACACTGACTTCTATATGCAAAGTATAATATTAGCCAAAGAACGTAGGTTTTGTGTTCACTGCCCTAATTAAGAATCAGAGTTTGTAGAAGATTACACTGCAGGGCATTTTCTGTTCCCACCACTTACGACTCATTGTTTGCAGTCGAAAGGTCGTTGTCCAGATCTGGATACACACAGTGTACTTCAGAAGAGCGCCACGTGGACAATACCCAATGAAGTATATAGGTTCCTTGTCTATAATGGTTATTATGACAAAATGACATGATGACAAAGACAACACACAGTACATTTTGTTCAAGGGCAAAAAAGTAAAGTTTAAGAAAGTCTAGAGTTTTGAAATCAGATCATCACCTGCAAATACCTGACAAAGTATTTATGAAACCTGCTGTTTAGTCAGAAACATTTTACAGCACTCTTCACTTATCTCTAGGTCCACTGTGTCACTCATTCTGCAAGATATGAAAAACAGTGTTTTGGCTACTAAAAAAGTGATACACTTTCACACACGTCTGGCACTTTTTGACAGATAGCATGGTTAGGATTGGCCAGATTCTTCAGATTCAGGAGTTTTACAAGGGCCAGATAAGATTGTACATACTCTGTATGAGTTTCAACTCTAATTCTTCCCAACAATCTGTAACAGTTTCACTCTTTTACAAAAAGGTGCATTTAAGATCATACTAAATATAATATTGATTAATTGCACTGACCAATATATGTATATTACCAATACATTAAATACCTATGTGTAGTGTGATGCTCATAACAGACAAAGTTAGCAGCTAGCTGGTGAACAAAGTGGAGCATTCAGGTTCAAGGTAATTTATTTGTTATTGTACAACACAAAGTTGGATAAATTAAAGTTTGTAACTCCTTAATGCTACTAATGCTAGTACACTCATTTATATACATGTATGATTATATGTTGTGTATTGTTTGAATTTGCGTTGTGGTGAATGTAAACAGCAGCAACAAGATGTGGATGATAATATGGTCAGCAGCTTTACATTAAAGTTTGACATCAGAGAAACAATATCCATCAAGTTTGACTGCATGTGAACACCAAGCATCAATACTGTAAACACAGAGTCCACACCTCCTCGTCATGCTGTACTCTGCTCTGTTGGCTATGAACACGGTCCGCCTGTAGAGTGTGGCACTCTTGATCCGGGATGTTGTGGTGGACACATGTCTCTGTAAAGATGTAGGCACATCAGTCTCTGAATTCCCGATGGCCTGAGTCCCATTTGTCCATTTTATTTTCCTGCAACCAGACGTTAGCCAGGAGCAGCCTTAAATCCAATTTGGATTAGCATGACTCATCTGCTAATCACCCAAAATGCAGTTTTTTTTTCCAATGCTGATTAATGTATTTTTGTTATAGGTGATACTTGATTTGAAGAAGCAACCGGGCAACTTGCATTCATCAGATGTCCAGATGTCATCAACATTCATCAGATGACATGTGGATAGCAGTGTTTCCCAATCTTTTGAAGCAAAGTCAACATGCAGTCCCTTGTCACAGCTTGTAAAGGTTCAATAAAGATCAAACTCAACAGTTGTTAGAGGCCTGTAGAGTGAAAAAACTATATTTTACAAACAAAACAAACATTAGAGAAATGCCCAAAAAGGAATTTGAATTATTTAAAACGATGTCTTTAACTTCCTCTTTAGTGATTAAGTGTCTTGTGACCCCTCAGATTCATCTTGATCCAAAAGTTGGGAGAGACTGACCCACAGTATTTTAGTGCTCACCTTGCAGTGTGATTCACTGATATGTGTGTGTTTGTGTGTTCAGTCCCAGGGAACTTGGGAAACCGCCTGGAAGCTAAAATAGACAAGCCAACACTGGTCCACTGGATGTGCTACAAGAAAACTGAGAAGTGGTTCCCCCTGTGGATCGACCTCAACATGTTCATGCCTATAGGTATAGACTGCTGGATTGATAACATGAGGTAACACTGCCTGACTTTTAATGTCTTCTGTCCTCTTTCTGCATTATGTTTGACTTCCAAGCTGCTTAACCTTCCTGTTGTCTTCCCGTCGACCATGCAACTTTTTTCCTCCTTGTCAAAATTGACCTGATCGGGTTTGACTGTTCAGAAAGCACAAGTAATAAATGATCACTCAATTCTCTGGAACGCTTTCTTAGCCAACCTCATTACCACAAATTTTACATTTTTTCATTTAAAAATACATGTTAAAATGATGGTAACTGAACCCCATATTTCTTAAATGAAAAATTTGAAAACAGACAACAGGATGGTTGACAACATTTTCTCTTTGAAATACATCTTTGCTTTTTTTTAATATATACCATGTTTCCTGATTAAAGTCATGTTTACATTGTCTCCACCTGTTTAAGATCTCTTTATTACTGGACATTATGATGGATCTAGGATTTTGTACTCTGCTGCTTTAAAGGAGATATATTGTACTCATTTTCAGGTTCAAAATTTTAAATTGGGTTACTACTAGAATAGGTTTACATGCTTTAATGCTCAAAAACGCAAGTTTTCTCATACTGTGCAAAAGAACCTATATAACAGGATGAAAAAAGGAAAAAGAAAAAGCATAATAGGTCTCCTTTAAATCTTCCAGTCTGGTCTAACCAGACAGAACAATTATACTGGGGGAACCACAGTATTTTTGTTCTTTTTCAGATATTATTGTCATCACATTAGAGACTGTTTTTGCCCAACTAAACTGACATGAATGTCTATGTGTGTGCCCCAGACTTGTTTACAACAGGACGACTCGGCGGTCATCCAACTCACCAGGGGTGCAGGTGCGGGTGCCAGGATTTGGACAGACATATCCCATTGAGTTTCTTGACAATAACAAACTGGCTGGTGAGATGAATACTGTACTTCTGTGGATCTGTGGATTCTGTAATTGTTCTATGCATTTATTTTTCTAATAATACAGAAACGTCAAAAGGTTTCCTGTGAACAATGACAGGTCTGTGCATTATTCCTAGACTGGATATCTTCATGAAATGCACTTTGTAGCTCAGATGCTTCGCACCAGGTGATGTTGCTTTAGACTCTGACACCTGGTATTGATTTAGTCTGCTGCCTTTGTTTTTCAGGTTATTTTCACACTATGGTGCAACATTTGGTAAATATGGGCTACGTCCGAAATGAGACAGTCCGAGGAGCACCGTATGACTGGAGATTAACACCTAGTGAGTAGCAAAACTACACATGCAACCTCACATACTCACTCACATTGTACCATATAAGTAGTACTTTGTCATAACTTTGTCTAATAAATGTAGAATATGTAAATGGAAAGGTTTGGCATTTTGCATGTGTTGGCTTGGACGTAAAAAAAAGTACACCAGGAAAGATAAACCTGCAGCCCCAACTCAGCTTTACCTTATTACATATGAGGTCCTGTGTAGTTTGTTGTGTAGTGTTTGGGCTCTCTTTCCCTGCTTCCTTTTGGTGCTAGAACAGTTGTGAACAGTGGCTTCCACTGTTGCGACTGGAAGTGAGGCTGATCCCTGACGACAGCAGTGAGACAGAACCAAAACAGGGAAGTTGTGGGCTGTAAAACTAAAACAGTGAGCTGAGAGGAAAGTGAATATTAGACATTCAGGCTCTCAGATGACCAGAAACACAACTTTAAATAATTACAAATGTTACAGTGTTGAATGTTAGCCATACAGTCACAACTTTAAAAAGTGGTAATATGTCAGGTAGGGTTGCAATGGTGTGAGATTTTCACAGTACGATGACCTCAATAATTATTTATAATTATTATCAGCTACAGTGACCCTTAACCAAAGTACCCTGACATTAAAACTGCCCCTTAAAGGTGCAATATATAAGACTTCCAGTTAAAAACATTCAAAAATTTACTCAAATTATTGACAGAATGTGAAATAATAACGGTTGCGACATGATGACATCTATGTATTGTGTTGCAGAGATATATACTGAAGTTAGCATGCCAACCAGCGAGACCTGGCCCATCTTGTTCCAAAGTGCCACTTCCACTTCCTAGTTGCTCTGACCTCCCAGTCTGGACCGCTAGCTGCACAGCTCACTGGGCTAACTAGCTAATGGTAGCTTCAGTTAGTAGCAGTTAGCTGTCATTCTGGAGAAGTATTTCCCCCTATTTGTTTTGAGTATGAATTCAACAAGACACCAATTCTTACATATTGCCCCTGTTACTTAAAGCAACATTATGTAACTTTTTACCTTATAATAGCTGAATTGCGGCCCACTATATATGCAGAGTAATGTTTCTCCTTCTGGCCCGACCCACAAATTCGCTCATTCCATAGACTTTACATTGTGATGATGTCACATGCTTTTGAATTGCTTTTCTTAGCTCAAGGAAAGTGATATCATTTAAAACCTCCATGGATTAAATATTCATGATGGAAAGAGACATAATTGACCTTGATTGCAGTTGGCGTCCTGTCAACACGCAGATGTCTCCTTTATGATGGTGCTCTGTGGAGAAAAAGCTTTTTGGGGCCCAGGGGAATATTTAGCTGAAATAGTGAGTGGCCACTGAGCAAGATTGGAAGCAAGACTGAGCGTGATGGCATATCCAGGTCTAAATAATACATTCATGATTTGTCCATTTGTTTTGGAGTTCCTTAGACCAAATGTGGCCAAAAAAAATTAATACAGCTTTAAAGAAAGACACTGCTTTCACTGGTATCATTACACACACTACAACGTACAGTTATCTCAAAGTTCTTGCCATCAGCCTGAAGCCCTCCTGTCATCTCCCCTCCCACAGATGAGAATGCAGAGTATTTCACCAAGCTGAAGGACCTGGTTGAGGAGATGTACAACCAGTACCAAAATCCTGTTTACCTGCTGGGACACAGCATGGGCTGCCACTACGTCCTCTACTTCCTCAACCACCAGCCTCAGGCCTGGAAGGACAAGTACATCAGGGGCTTCATTTCCCTGGGAGCACCATGGGGGGGTGCTGTTAAAACACTTAGAGTCCTGTCCTCAGGTAATGGCAAAGTACTTAGAAAAGAATACAGTACAAGAAGAAATTAATCTGCACCTGACATCCTCAATACAGCAAAAAAGTATTGCTATAAATCTGTTCCACCTGATTTGATCCAGTATTTCAACATATTTTTGACCTGCTATTCATTGCAGGTGAAAATGACGGCATCCCCATGATTTCCAGCATCAAGATCCGCGAGGAGCAGAGGATGACCACAACCAATCCCTGGATGCTGCCCTCTGAGGCAGCCTGGTCGAAGGACCACGTCTTTATCTCCACGCCATCCTTTAACTACACAAACCAGGACTACCAGCGCCTCTTCGAAGACATCAGTTTTGAGGATGGCTGGTAACTAACGGCTTTGATGTTATTACTCCCTCAGTTTTAGATGTACTATTTTCTGTGTTCATGAATCAATCTAACTAGCTCTGATAGTGGCTATGTAGTGGCAGTAGTAGGGCTGGGCAACATATACAATATATCGTAATTGTGATATGAGACTATATATTGTCTTAAATTTTGGACATCATTATATGGTGATATGACATACATGTAGTCTTTTCCTGGCTTTAAAGGCTGTATTACAGTACAGTGATGTCATTTGCTGAACTTTCCGAACCAGAATGTTCAACTTGTTCTAATACTTGCCTTTACCAACTTAGTCATTATAACCACATTAATCACATAAATCTCATTGTGTTAGCATTTGATAAGTTCCAATAGTCATCCCTACAATATTGATGGAATATCCATATTGAAGTAGGGTCAATCTTGAAAAAAATACTGTGATATTTGATTTTGTTGCCCAGTCCTAACATTTAGGAAAAGCTTTTGAGAAGATTTCAAAATATTGAGATAAACAAAGTGTATTGTGATATAGCCTAAAAATATCATGATATTATTTGAAGGCCATACTGCCCAGACTAGGCAGTGGTAATCTATGATCAGTTTTACCTCTTAGGACACATGAGACCTGGTAAGTATGTAAATGACTGCTTTGGCAGATAAGTTTGCAGTCTCTACATCAAATACAGGACTGTGTTTCAGTGGTTGTATCTGTGTAGACACATTATTATGAGGAATGGCCCTTAAAGTGGCACTCTCAAAGATTTCTGGAAGAGGCAATTGCAGGTGTGTTTTTGGACCTCACTGCTTCCCAGAGATCCAGTGTCGCCTGTGTGATGTCAGTCAGTTGGCAGTTGGCAGCTTTGCGATGCCTCCATAACAACATCACATGAAGCGATTTGCACCTTTTGTTGGTTAGGGTTAGGGTTTCATCGTCCGGTGTTATCTGTCTTTTCTTTGTTTGTTCGGCCATGACCGTTAACAGCAACGTTAATCGTTTACTCCCAACGCTAGCAGAGACCAGGACCAACAGAACTGTTATGTCTCAGTGGGCAATAGGCTCAATAATCATTGTGTTACTTCATTCGGCGATAGATAGTGACTTAACAGATATTTATTTACATGAAAATCTTCAGGATTATTACTTTAATGATACAAATTTTTCATGCATTCAGAGCGTCTTGAAATAGGGTTAGGGTTAGGCCATTCTTATGGCTTACATTTTTGTCTGTAGAAAAAAATGAGGTGTCACTAAGGTGTCTCATTTGATGCTAACAGTGGGATTTTCCTAAATCAGACGAGTTCAAATTCTACAGTAGTGACATTAAACCTTCATTATTTCAGCCACTTGGGGGCAGCATAAACAAGCTGTTAACACAACCTTAAAGCTGCTGAAAGCATTGCCTTCGTTGTCGCAAACTCCCTGTCTGTTTTGCTCTTATAAATGGCCTCCCTCCTCTCTACGTCCCCACATGAATTTGCAGCGGTAAACTCCAGACACAGCAGCAAACAGGAAGATCCTGCTCTCTGCATGTTCACGAGCAGACAGGACCACCTCTTTATGGAGTTCTCTGTCATGATTGGATAAAGCGGACAGGGATAACCAGAAAATGTCTTCTCTCCTTTACTGCATGAGCGGCGGGGGGAAGAGAGACATGTGCACTGTTGGAATATGGAGCTATTTAACACTTATTTTAATAAAAATATATCACTTACAGCAGCTTCAACATCTTGTTATTTCCATTAAAGTTGACATATGGAACATGTTGGTAGATCATTTTGTATTTACACTTTATTTATTTTGTATTTTATACAAAATTTATTTTGGAGTTGTGATTTCAGCCTCCCATCAAAAATAAGTCAGATATTAACTCCTCTCTTTAGCTCCATATGTCTGCGGGAAGTATCTGGCTCTTTAGCTGTCAAATGCTCCACTGTGTTCACCAGCTTGATACTCAATGTGTCTGTCTGCCTTCTGGTGCTGAGCAGGTAGCTTACAGTCACATTTTACTCTCTTTTTTCACCAAAACACAACACAAGTAGAGCAAACCAGAGTGAACCAAAACTGTGAAGCTGCAGGCTGGCAAACCAAAACTGTGCTTTAAATGATTGACTGCAGGGTTCATAATGGCTCACCTCTTTGATCCATTATTAATATTAAAATACTGATGACACTGCTTTAATGTTTTGGTAATTGTTCCACTCCATTTTACAACCCCTTTTATCCTCTTGTTGACTCTAGGCATATGTGGGAGGACAGCAAGAACCTCACGGGGGATCTCCATCCGCCTGGTGTAGAGGTGTGGTGTATGTATGGAGTGGGGATTCCAACTCCGGTAACATACATTTATGATGACGAGTTTCCAAACGTGGACCCAGTGGACTTTGTTTATGCTGATGGAGACGACACGGTGGACAGCAATAGCATGAGTCTTTGCAAACGTTGGGCAGGGCAGCAGGAGAAGCCCATCCACGTTACAGAGTTCCGAGGGCTGGCCCACCTGGATATAGTGTTTCATGAAAAGGTGCTCAGCCTGATCCAGGATGTCATGGAGGGCAGATCAGACACACCCAAAGAGGTCGATGTCCGATCTGGAAGTGAATAGCAGACAACCACATTTAGAGTTACAAAAACACATGGTGTGCTGGATTTTTACTCAGTTGATGTTTTGTCTCTTCAAGTATCCAAAAAAAAAGAACCACATTCCACACAGCTCTAACATTTATTAGCTCCCTGTTTTACCCCAAGTAAATGCAAAAGTTCCAAACTAATCTGGATTAGCAAGTAATCTGACAGTGACCCCCCCAGCCCATAACTATGACCCCCTTATCTCAACTAAAGGCTGATGACTTGTAGAATGGGTTTGACTCTGATCTGTTCATTTCTATTTCCAAGATGTGTATTTTATTGTATCTCCTTATATTTGGCGTTGATGAATAGAATCCTATTTTATTTTTTATTTTATATTTTAAGATCTTTTCAGATCTGTATAAAATCTTTTGGAGAAAATGATTGTTAGATCAGATAGCTTGTACGCACACATTAAACTAATGATCATAATAATAAATGGGATATTGTATAGTGTCATTGAAAAATGCCAGATGTATTTGAATGTTTCCACTCATAATAAAGCATCTATTGTCACAAAAGCCACGTGTGTCAAATGATGAGTTTAGATCCAATACAAGTCAGGTAGAACCTTATCTCTGTAAGTCTGTTCGACTACATCTGCGGTCGATGACTTGTGACTTGATTGCTGAAATAGCGTCGCCGGGTGGATTGCTCTGTAATGTGTACCTCGTGATCATTACGTTCCTGTTCACTGATCATCGTCAACGTTTACATAGCTGGAAATCACATCAGACGGTTTCAACAGCAAACAAAGAAAAGCCCGCTGCAGACCTGAGCACACCGAGGGGAAGACGACCATGACCGCCTGGCTATGAGACACCAGGAGCCATGGCGGCTTGGCACCGGATAACCGCCTTCTCTTCGCTGCTCCAAGTCGGTTTGTTGTTGTTGCTGTTGTCGGCTCGGAGCAGCGGGAGACCGTTAGAGAAATGCGCCGGCGACAAGTCTTGTCAGCCCCCGAGACCCCCTGTGGTCCTCAGTAAGTGTTTTCATCAGTGTTTTATGTGGTTCGTAGCCTTGTTCATCTTACTATCTGTTGACAAAATAATTGCGCAACTTACTCACCTCTCAGCCAGCTCATCAACAGCTAGCGATGCAGGGCGATGCTCAGGATAGGCCAAACTCCATTCAGAATTTTATGAATTTATTCTCTCTTAGCTTGTATCAAACATTGTAGGGAACTTACAATAAGATTCAACACATTTTTAAATTCGTTATTAGTCAGTCCTGAATTCGGCCTGCACATATTCGTACAATTTGTATATACGTCAATGAAATGGAAACTTTCGTATATATTTGGCCTGTCGGTCATATTATCCTCGTCCACCAAAACAACCAGCGATTCGTCGCAGAGAGCGGTCTGTACGGGTTGTTTTGTTGAATTTTGTTTGATAAGATGTCATTTTGAGTATTAAATCTGTGCTGTGTCGTTGACTTGTCCCCATCGCTTCCGAAAATGTGTTTAGTCATCGTTCGCTGAGGATCTAATGTCGCTCTCAAGGAAGGCGTCTTTACATTGCTGTGTTTGTGAACGGAGTTTGGCGAGACATTGTCGATGAAAGGAACTCCTGTTTCGACGATTATCAGAAAAGTGGCTCTTATTACAACAGCAATGTTGTCTTTTATTTGCGAGATTCGGAAGACATTTAAACCGTTTGTCTGCACAAATGCCACAAGTTGTTCCGTGAGAGCTGCGAGTGTCTGAGAGCATGTTGACATCCAGCAGCGCTGCGGTCATATGACTGACTCCAGCACTGCAGCCAATTAACGTCTCAGGACACTGACGAAGTCCTCTTCTAGACTCTTCTAGACTGGGCTTATCTTACAATAAAGTCTAACTTTCAGCTCAAATTTAATTCATAATTCTGCAAGTCCCCCCCTTCTCCCACACAATCATTGAAATGGTCTCGGGTTTAGAGGAATCTTATCTGTGTTTGACCACAGCCCTATCTGCCTTCATGTGTGTGTGATAAGAGTCTGTGTAGCTGCTTGACCCAGCGTGATCTCCTGCTGTTTGTGTGTGCTTGTGGTTAAACAGTAAAATATAACAGCTACAGAGAAAACCTGTCTCTGGCTTCTGTCATTTAGCATCACACTGAAAGTGAGACAAGCACAAGGGCCTGTTAAAACTTACTGACTTTGTTAGAGCTTTTCAATTTTGACAGGTATTTACTCCAAGTCATCCACCAATTTTTTTCTGTCACATTTAGGTACAAAGTTTCTGAAAATTACACAAAAAAATTGTCACATTTGCTCCAAATTTTGACCAGCTGTCTGCCTTGTTTAAAATGTTTTGTGTGTTTTGAACTGCATTTTGCTGCATGGCATCTACCATGAGACTTGGACATCATGCTTGAGTGTACATTGCATGTACTGTTGTGAAATGTTTTATGCATGTGGTTTGATCATGCACAGCGGAAGAGGAAAGCAGTTGGAGGACAAATGGCAAATGAAATATGATGCCTGCCCAGGCTCAATTTAGGTCCAATTATTAGAAATTGTTTGAAACATTTGAAATTTTTTAGCAAAATTACAAAATCTAAAATTGTTGTTCATAATGCAGTCGCAGTTTCTGCCAAAACAATTACAGTATGATTTTTTCCCCCCCCCCCATATCGTTCAGCTCTTCTTAGAAATACTGTATGTACGTGAAAGCAGGGTCAGCATGAGAAAATCACCTAAGAGCAACATGTTACTGACTTTTAATTTTATTTTCATGTATATCCACATCAACAGAAGTGCTGTCACAAATCTGATGTTGCAGATGTGTGACTCATTGCTAATATCGCTCGTTGCAGTTCCAGGGGACCTGGGAAACCAGTTGGAGGCGAAGCTGGACAAACCCAGTGTGGTCCATTACATCTGCTATAAGAAGACCGACTCCTTCTTCACCCTGTGGCTCAACCTGGAGCTGCTGGTCCCTGTGGCCATAGACTGTTGGATAGATAACATCAGGTATGTCGTGGGTTTCTCTTTCTGCTTGTTCAGACATCAATAAAGCACTGTTTGTCAGACACTGATGAATTTATCTACCTCACCAAATGCACAAGTTGTATTTTCTCTTGTAAAAGGTTCGTTGATGTCCTGTTTTGACTGTTATCATGTCATGATTAGTGTGGAATGTGTCTGTGGTAAAGATGACTACGGAGAACACTTGATTTTCGTGAAAACATTCTGTGGTGCAAATTCCAAAACGGCTAATACCTGGAAGTGTTGTCAATAGGAGAAGCAAGTAGGTAGATGGGTTCAATGACTTGGTTGACTTTGTGTGAACAGTTATCAACCTACACTAGATAAACTGACCTTTGTACCGTCCATTTATCAACAAGGTATGGAATGACACAAAGGCTAAGATAGCATTCCTTTAAATGTCTCCATCAGCAATCAATTAAAAAAGACCTACATGTTGGATACTGAGTAAGTCTTTATTTAAGCCATTCGACTTATCATGTCATAAACATTGTTAGTGAACACCTGTAATTTCACACTCCTGTAATTTCCAGAAAATACATGTTTATATATTGTTTTTGTGTAATCGTTTAGACATGAGAACTGTGAGTTATAATATCCCAAAATGAGAACTTTGTCGTGATTGCAATTAACAAAAATGCATTTGCAGTAATGTTGAATTACTGCTCTGGGCCAGCTCTTATTTTGAAATGAAGGCAACATGAGTAGTGAGTGGAAACAATGATCACACATAACTGGCTGATCACATGATTGGACTTAAGGCGACTGGCTGGTATGGCACAGTGGCTACAGACAGCACATTTTTTTATTGCAGATGCATAATAGTCAATTTAAAGTCCAGGAAACGCCTTAAACATAAAACCAGTTGTTTCATTCTAAGTGTAAACAGCACTTATGTTAAAGTGCTTTTATTGCAGTCAGTAAGTCAACAAACTGCCTCAGTAATGTCAGTTACACAGCAATATATATCCAAACTTCAGCTAAAATGTTAGCTTACCGGTCATACCAGACCAGCCGTTTTCAAAGTGGGTTGTTCACATGATAATGACAAAGACCTGTTGTAAGCCAAGTGGATACATTTACTCAGAACCTTGTTACTCTAACGGCAGACTTAAGATACGTGGGTGAGACGGTAGAGTCACGCTACAGGTCTGTACGTGTTTGGATGCATCAGGTGAAATGGGCACTAATAGTCTGAGTCACAGAGCGACAGTTTCAGTAATTTCATCCTGAGTGCATCCTGGTACGTGAATTTGTAATTCAGAGTTCTAACCCTTGTTAGTTAAACAAAAAATAATGCGGATTAGAATTTGCACTGTTTTACAAAATAACCAAGACCCAGTTTATGTGTTTATCTAGCAGGTACAGATTTGAAGCTTTCAAAACAGCAAAATGTTTGAAATACTTCCCACATCTGTTTCCTTTTTCTCACATCCGTATGGGATTTAAAATAAAACCGAGTAAGGGAAGTCGTTGTCACACATAACTAAGTTGATGGTAGAGCAAGGGATGAATTAAAATGGGAAGTGCTTCTTTTGACTCGTAGTAACATGTACTTGACACTGAGCGTGTGTGTGTGGTTCACCACAGATGCAGAACTGACACTGATCTGTCTCCTGGTGATGATTTATGTGTGTCTGATTGTGTGTGCAGGCTTATCTACAACAGTACCACACACAGCACCTCATCCCCGCCAGGTGTGGACGTCCGTGTCCCAGGGTTCGGACAGACGTATTCACTGGAGTATCTGGACCCCAGCAAACGCAGTGTTGGTGAGTTGAAGGTCCAAAAACAAACAGTTCTTTATAGAAGTGAGGACAGGGGAAAATGCCCTCTGTTCCCATACATGTTTCCACTCTCAAAGTCCAAAAGGATCCTCACAAAGATAGACAAGCAAGAATCACATTTTTACCTTTGCCAATGTTTTGAGTAATAAATTGAAATATCTGTCACCTTAATTTCTTCTTAACTTGTGTTTGTGCATGTTTGTTTGTCTCCTAGGCATGTATTTCTTTACTATCGTGCAGGCGCTGGTAGAGTGGGGCTACACCAGAGATGATGATGTCAGAGGAGCTCCCTATGACTGGAGGAAAGCCCCCAGTAAGCAGCCACGCACGACATGACTTGCATTCATCACCTTAACCTTTATTCAAACTTACGAATAATGAAACCTCACATCTCTTGAGTTCATCACACTACAAGGCCTGAGACTTGTCTCGTGTAGCTGCTCCTCACAATGACAAAAGTACATAAGGCAAGTTTATTTGTATAGCACAATTCAGACACAAGGCAACTCAAAGTGCTTTACAGGGGCATAAAAATTACATTAAAAGACATTAAAAAGAAGTAGGAAGACATCAAACAAATCATTAAAACAAGTTGAGAAATAGGAAAGTAATCTAAACTACAATAAGTTTAAAAGAGACAAGACTAGAAAATAAAAGTCACAGTGCAGTTTGAAGCCTTGAAATTGCTTCAGTGAAAGGCAGTGGCAAACAGAAAGGTCTTCAGCCTTGATTTAAAAGAGCTGAGGGTTGGAGCGGACCTGCAGTTTTCTGGGAGTTTGTTCCAGATATGTGGCGCATAATAACTGAACACTGCTTCTCCATGTTTAGTTTTGACTCTAGGGACTGAAAATAAAGCATATTAGCTGGTGTTTGGAGAACCCATCTGTTGATTGGTTGTTAAAACCAGCTGGCACATTACAACATGTGACACGAACAAGTTATTGCAGCCATGGATACATTTCTGTGTTTAAACCGTCAAGGAATTTGTGAGTCAGTGTATTGTTACTTGGCACAATATGTGGAAAGAAAAAAAAATTGGAAGACGCTCACTGTCAATGTGAACACGTGCTTTTAAACAGTGTTCCTGCCAGTCATGGAATTTGGGGGTTTTACTTTGAAAGGGGTATTGTAGACAGAAGTGAAGTCCGAATGAATGGGGGTAAATAACCTGGGAAAGTGTGGGGAATTTTACCCATCAGGCCACAATTCAACCGGATCATTCCTGCCGGAGCTTCTCTGTCTAAACCAGGAAGCAATCAAAGGTTACGTCTTGAAGGCACTCCAGCCCAATAATGCAAGCGCATGGAATATCAAAGCGGGTCCAGTGGGGCAACTCTGATTCTTATCTTCTATTCTTTTCTCCTCTCTCAGATGAGAATAAAGAGTATTTCCTGGCGCTGCAGCACATGATTGAAGAGATGGCAGAGAAGGCCGGCGGGCCTGTGGTGCTCATCGCTCACAGCATGGGCAACATGTACACCTTGTACTTCCTCAACCAGCAGCCACAGGCCTGGAAAGACAGATACATCAAAGCTTTCATCTGTCTGGGGCCACCGTGGGCTGGGGTGGCCAAGACCCTCCGTGTGCTCACATCTGGTAAGAGATGAAACTGCTATTGTATGAACAGTTTTAGTGTGCTTAGAGTGGGTCTAACCATTCAGATTGCGCCAGAAAGACGGTGCGTTCAGGTGGGATGGGAGAAGGGAGTTTCAAACCTGTAGAAATATAGCACCAGGTGTAACCTACTGGACGCTTTGGTTGGCGCACTTTCCTTTTGTTTTCAGGCTTTGTTAGTGCGTGGGGGCCACATGTTAGGCTTTTGGTTTACATGCAGGCCTCTCTATTGGTAGGACCATGTGGTGAGGTCTCAACAAGAGCATAACATGCACTGTGGTGACTATTCAAAAAGCAAAACTTGTCACCTGTGGTGGTTTGGGATGGTTCGTTCTTGACTCGACTCCAGAGCGAATAAAAAAGAAAAGTTGTAAAAGTAATATCTTTGGGTGAGGTTCCCGTTTATTTGAACAAAAAGGATAAGGTAAATTGACAGAACAAAAAGAGATTCTACTGTTTCTCTGGCTGCCGTGTAAAAACTGTGTGTGTCTTCCACCACCACTCCACTCAAACTAATCAACACTTCTGATCAACAACAGCTGGGGGAAGGTTTGGGGTAAAAGAAAGTAACTGAAATATACTTCCCCTAGTGGAAAAACAAATACCTGCACAACATAAAAAATGGCTCCTACACACCGGCCCCATAATTGTGTTGGTGTGCACTTACAATTATATAAACATATTTCAAAAAGGAGCCAAAAAGGATGTGTATGTGTGTGCAAATCTTCTTCTTCTTTCTTTAGAAGTAAATGTCCATAAATCAAATCTTCTTTCTTTAGAAGTCAATCCATATTTCAGTCTTTAATAACAATCTTTATGTCTCCAACAGCATGCAGAGTTTTGTGACAGGTCTCTCCAGAAAGCCTGTCTTGGTCTTCAGCTGAACTGACCGGACAACACCTCTCCTGTCTGGAAAGGTTTTGGTCACTTTACCCATTAGCCATGAACTTCTTGGAGCAGAAGGGTCCATGATAATAACAATGTCGTCCACAGAAAAATTCCTTCGTGGCTTTGTCCACTTTTGTCTTTCTTGGAGCAGTGGAAGGTACTCTCTTACCCACCGCTTCCAAAATAAGTCTGACAGGTACTGTACCTGTCTCCATCTTCGTTTGATGTATACATCACTATCATCAAACAGTCCAGGAGGAAGAAGAGGTTTGGCCTTCAGCAGAAGAATGTGGTTGGGTGTAAGTGTTTCCAGGTCATTAGGGTCATCGGATAGTTTGGTTATTGGGCGACTGTTGAGAATGGCTTCAATTTCACAAAGGATAGTGCAAAAGCTTTCATCATCCATAGTTTGCTGTTTGACAATGGAATACAGCACCTTTCTTATGAGGCGAATAATCCGCTCCCATGTTCCGCCATAGTGAGATGCAGCAGGAGGGTTGAATGTCCATGCTATTCCTCTTTTTGCCAAAGCACTTTGAATTTTGTTGTGATCCAGGGCTTTAAGAGCTTCCCTTAACTCTCTTTCAGCTCCAACAAAATTGGTGCCGTTGTCTGACCTGAGGTTGTAGACTTGCCCACGTCGACACATGAACCGTCGGATGGCATTTATGCATGAATCTGTTGTTAGTGAGTGGGCTGCTTCAAGGTGTACTGCCCGACTAGTCATGCATGTGAAGATTACACCATACCTTTTGACCATGCTGCGACCTCTTTTGATGTCAATAGGGCCGAAATAATCCACACCTGCATTAGTAAATGGTGGTAAATCTGGCAGGAGTCTTTCAGCTGGAAGGTCAGACATTTTTTGTTCTCCAACTCTGCCTTGAAGACGACGACAGGTAACACAATCAGCAATGATTTTTCTGCAGGCTGAGTTTGCATTTGTTATCCAGTAGGTTTTTCGAAGTGTAGATATCATGTGATTGCGTCCAGCGTGACCCACTTGCTTGTGAATGTGTTGTAAGATAAGTTTGGATATGTGTTGATCTTTAGACAGAATTATTGGATGTTTTACTGTCTCAGGCATGGATGCTTTTCTCAGACGACCTCCTACTCTCAACAGCCCATCTTGGAGTATGGGATCCAACCTGTAGATGTCACTGTTGGTTGGCACAGATGATGCGCCTTTCTCCAAGAGAGAGATTTCCCTGTGAAATCTTTGCTGTTGGCAGAGGCGTGCAATTTCCAGTTCTGCAGTATGTAAGTCATCCCGTGTCAATGATTGAACATTCATATTTGCTTTGTGTTGCTGATGTCCTTTATTGCATGCTTTACCGTTTTTCCTTAGCTGTTGAAGCAGATCTTTAAACTTCAAAAACCAGGCGACTGAAGTTTTGAGTTTTTCCCAGTCTGAAAAGTAGGTCAGAAGCTTGTTCATGGTATTGGATGCATCATCAACAACACAAGCATTAACTGTGAGGTCTTGTTTAACCTCAGGGTCATCCAAGGTGACGGCAGGTTTGTTTACCTCCTGTTTTGGCCATGTTCTTTCCTCAGTCAGCAGAAACTCTGGTCCTTTGAGCCATCGTTCACATTTCAGAAAATCATCAGCTGACAGTCCTCTTGAAGCCTCATCAGCGGGGTTCTGCTTAGAGCCAATGTACCTCCACTGGGCCACCTCTGTGGCTTCTCTTATGACAGCCACTCTGTTCGCCACAAATGTGTGGAATCTCTTTGTTTCACTTGAAATGTAATTAAGCACAGTCGTGCTATCGGTCCAGAACACTGACTGGTCCAATTCCAGTTGCAGCTCCTTTGTAATCATCTTATCCAGTCTGACAGCTAATACAGCAGCAGTGAGTTCAAGCCTTGGTATTGTGGTTTGTTTCATGGGAGTGACTCTGGATTTTCCAATCATGAAAGCAATGTTAACTTCATCAGAGATGCCTTTCAATCTCAGATAAGAAACAGCGCCATATCCGTGTTCACTAGCATCTGAGAAGTGATGCAGCTGTGCATTGCTTACCTTTCCAAAGTTCTTTGGCTTGATGCACCGTTCCACCTTTAACAGTGACAATTTGTGCAGATTTATCAGCCACTGTGTCCACTTCTGCAGAAAGGTTGGTGGTATTGTGTCATCCCAACCAATTTTTCTTTTGCACAGCTCTTGCAGCATCAGCTTGGGAGGCAGTGTGAACGGTGACAAGAAACCAAGAGGGTCATAGATAGAATTAACCACTGACAAGATTCCACGGCGGGTACATGGACGACTTTCCAGTGCAATCTTGAACATGAACATGTCTGATTCCGCACACCAGTGCAATCCAAGAGCTCTTTCAACAGGTAAATTGTCTTTATCCAAATTGAGTTCTTTGGTTGCTTTGGAACGATTTTCTTCAGGGATGCTTGCAATAACTGCTCGACTGTTGCTCATCCACTTTGAGAGCCGAAAGCCTCCTTTGGCACATGCAGCAGTGAGATCTTGTACCATTTGCAAAGCTTCCTCTTCTGATGACACAGACTTTAAACAATCGTCCACGTAAAAGTTTTGCTTGATGGTCTTTAATACTTCGTCACTGTACTGAGCCGTGTTGTCATCAGCAACTCTTTTCAAGGCATAATTGGCGCAGCTCGGTGATGAAGTTGCTCCAAAAATATGAACCTTCATTCTGAAGTCCACCACAGGTTGTGTCACATCTCTATTATGCCACCACAAAAATCGAAGGAAATCAACGTGTTTCTGAGACACATGAACCTGGTGAAACATAGCCTGCACATCGGTCATGATGGCAACTGCTTCTTGTCTAAATCTGAGAAGAACGCCAAAAAGGGAATTTGTGAGATCAGGACCTTGCAACAGCTGGCTGTTCAAAGATGTGCCCTTGAAACTTGCTCCACAGTCAAATACAACTCTCAATGTTTTCTTTTTGGGATGATAAACCCCATGATGTGGTATGTACCAGATTTTACCTTCAGTTCCATTCAGTTGCTGTTGAGGCACCTGCTCCGCATAACCATTTTTGATGACATCATTTAGGAAGTGCACATACTCCTGATGATATTCTGTGTTCCTCTGAAACTTTCTTTTCAAACTCATGACTCGCTGTTCAGCAATGCATCGATTGTTTGGCATTATGACATTATCAACTTTAAAGGGTAAATCAACACAATAGTGGTTGTTTTCAAGGCGAATTGTTTTTTCCATTATGTGAAGAAATCTCATGTCTTCTCTTGATATTAAAGTGTCATCACATGACCTTTCATTGAAGTCCTGGTTGTATTGCGTGATTAACAACTGTTCCACTTTATCAATGGAGATCTTATTGACAGTGACAGTAGGGCAGCCATTCTTCCCTGCATCACTTCCACTTCCTTTAAGTGGGCCGTTCACCACCCACCCCAATAGGGTCCGAACAGCATAGGGTCCGTCATTACAGCTGTTAATAATTTCCCACGGTTCCAAAAGCTTTGAGGCATTTGTGCCAATCAACAAATCCACTCCAACTTCAAGCTCGGGAACTTTAATCTTTTCCAGGTAAGGCCATTTTCTCAGATCCTTTTCTGTTACAATATTGTGTCTTGTAACCGGCATGGTTTGCTGAGTGTAAACCTCAGGTAGGTCTAGAAACCTGTTCTCATCATAACCAGCTACTTCCAGTCCAGTCAGAACATGAGTCTTTACAGTATGTGCTTGTCCCATTGTTCGCAGGAAGATGTGTGTTTGGATGCTGTCCATGTTCAGCTGTCTCATCAGGCGTTCTGTACAAAAGGTAGCTGAGCTTCCTGGGTCAAGAAAAGCGTAAGTGGTCAAAATTTTGTCTCCATTCTTAGCCTTTACTTGTACAGGTACAATTGAGAGAACACATTTCTGCGTACCGGCCCCAGTGCGAGCACAGGTCTGCTGAGGGACAACCGTGTTGCTTGATTGCTCAAATGCTCTGAATTTAGCTGGGTTGTGAAGCATTGTGGGATGTCTGAAGTTACATACATCACACGTTAGACGTTTCTTGCAGCTTTTGCTGATATGACCTGGTTTTAGACAACCAAAACAAACACCACTTTGCCTTAAAAGATCAAGTTTCTCACGATGCACTTTGTTCTTAAGATGTACACAATCTTCTATTGCGTGATCCTCTTTACATATGCAACATGATGTGGTCTTGCTTTTTGATAGAGACAAGGCATGGATGAGCGGTGTTTGTGCAGACTTTATACCTGCTGAAGTGCTTACAGCTGCCACAGTTGCTGGATTTTTATTCCTGGGTGAAAATCTTGTGGGAGCTTTTCCTTTAAATGTAGCAGTTTGTGTGTCTTGCAAGTTACCAAAGACAGGATCAGAGAGAATTTTGATCTGATGTTCCAGAAAGTTGACCAAATCAGAGAACAAAACTCTACTTCCACGTCTCTCCTGTAGGTCACAAACAGCTGCTCTCCATCTTTCTCTTAATTTGTAGGGCAGTTTCATCACAAGCTGTTTCAGGTTTGATGGTACATTCATTTCTGCCATATACTGTAGACTTTCCATCATGTTACAACATCCTCTCAAAAACAACATGTATGTTTGAAGAGAACCAACATCTTCAGCTTTTATTGGTGGCCAACTTAAAGCCTTTTCCATGTAAGCAGCCCCAATCTTCATTTCATTGCCAAAGTGTTCCTTTAACAAGTATTTGGCTCTGTGATAGCCTTGATCATTTGACATGTGATAGCAGCTTCTGATCAATTCTCTAGGTTGCCCCCTGGTGTGTTGTTCCAGGTAGTACAAGCAGTCCTGGAGATTATTGACTTTTCTTTCAACTCCCTGTTCAAATGCCATGATAAAAGATCCATACTGTAGAGGGTCACCATCAAATATGGGTATTGCTCGAGGTGGAAGAGATGCTGAGTGTTGTTGTTGAACCAGCTGAGCAGTGATTTCTGTTTGTCGCTGCATAATGTTGCCAATGTCCTGTATTTTATTTTCATTTGTGTTCATTTGTGGCGTGGTACAAACATTGCTTGACCTGTGACCTTGCAGTGAGTTGAAGACAGTTGTGTTGCCTCCTGGTGCTCTTGGTAGGAATTGCATAGGTTGTATTGAAGTGAAGGTTTCTGTAGGCTGTGTTTGTACATACTTTCTTTCTTTAGGGCGTGCATCCTGAAGGTGTGAAGGTGGTTGCTGTGAGAGTGGTTGTTGCACTGTTTCAAACTTTGACCTCTGTGACATTTCCATTTTTGATTTTGTGGCTTTATCGAAATATGAATTCATTCCATCAGATGGTGTAGAGCCACTTCCCACCATACTGCTTTCCAGTATGGCTATTTTAGCTGTAGCAGCAGCTAGTTGGGTTTCCATTTCCAGTTGTTCCTTTTGTCTTTTTAATCGTTCCTGTTCTGCATGCAGTTTCTCCTCCTGAGCCTCCAGTGCATGTTTTTTCTCCAAAGCAGCCATGTGTTGGATCAATGCTGCCTTTTCAGCCTTTGCTCGTAAGCATGCAGAACTTGTGATGGAAGATTTGGATGAAGATTTAGACTTAGATGAGACCCGTGTTTTTCCAGGGGGGAGAACATTTGAAATACTGTCATTGGGTTGAATCTCATCCTCCTGGTCAGCATTTAATTGAATCTCATCCTCCTGTATTACAGACTGTTTGTCACAATGTTCTGGTGCATCCTTCAACCATTTATACACATCACACATGAATTTCTCATTTGCTTTAAACTTCTGTTCAAACCATGTTTGCTGCCTTTTGTATTCTTCTTCAGGCAGTGGCATTTCCATCAATGCACCATGAGTTTCAGCAGCAGCTTCACACAGTTTGTTAAACTCATTTAAAAGGGTTTCAACACTGCACAAAGTATCACTTGTTATTTTGTCACATAACA
Source organism: Pagrus major (assembly GCF_040436345.1). Lineage (NCBI taxonomy): Eukaryota > Metazoa > Chordata > Actinopteri > Spariformes > Sparidae > Pagrus > Pagrus major. The sequence continues at coordinate 28,003,452 of NC_133222.1, read as the reverse complement.
GATTATTGATCTGCAACTTGATTTTGGATGCCTGATTCAAGGTTAACTTCCGGTTCCTTTGCAGGTTTGCAATTAGCAGTGAAACACCTTTTGCAGTTAATTTTCTTCCTCTTTTTTCAACATCACTTTTTACAGCACGCTCCTCAATTCTTGCAACATCACCTTTAGCAGTTGGAACATCACTTTTTGCAACACGCTCCTCAAGAACATTTTCAACATCAGCATTTTCATCCATTTCCACACTGTAAATATGTCAACTTGTGACGTCAGCAGCAGAACAATTGCAGTCATTCACAGGTGCTGATTATTTCCTCCTTTTTCCAATTAACTTTCATTTCATCAACATCCATGACATCCAGTTCCACAATCCAATGCATCAAGACTGTCCAGTTCCATTAAATCACTCAAACAGGCTCAGTTTCTTCAATCATGCAGTTTTATTGTCTGCTGCGTCCTTTACCTTTCTCCTCTGGCTCTGTCTGATGAACAGGAGGGAGGGGTTGCAAGCTCCATGGCCTCCTCTTGATCCAAGCAGCAGCAGCCTCTTTCCAACAATGCTGTTTCCTTCATCCAGGGCAAAGCTCTTTACTTGTCCTCCATCCAGGGCAAACAGTTTTTACTTGTGTGGTGACTATTCAAAAAGCAAAACTTGTCACCTGTGGTGGTTTGGGATGGTTCGTTCTTGACTCGACTCCAGAGCGAATAAAAAAGAAAAGTTGTAAAAGTAATATCTTTGGGTGAGGTTCCCGTTTATTTGAACAAAAAGGATAAGGTAAATTGACAGAACAAAAAGAGATTCTACTGTTTCTCTGGCTGCCGTGTAAAAACTGTGTGTGTCTTCCACCACCACTCCACTCAAACTAATCAACACTTCTGATCAACAACAGCTGGGGGAAGGTTTGGGGTAAAAGAAAGTAACTGAAATATACTTCCCCTAGTGGAAAAACAAATACCTGCACAACATAAAAAATGGCTCCTACATGCACACTAACATTACAGTAACTTTTCTCATAAAACAATAAACATTTCTTGTGAATCATTATAATAAAAAACATAGTCAATCATTAACACACATACTGCGCCTGCTGAAGTAGAGTAACATGGCAGTCTTGCATAAATGGATCTCTGTGCATGTGTTACACCATAAACGCAGCAACAAAAGACTTCAGCTAGCCATCATTGATTCAGTAATACAGTTTAAGTAACTTAATGTCACATACAGAAAAAACCCAAGTTAGCAGAGGAAGTGAAGTTAGTGGATGTGCAACACATATTGTATGTGTCAGTAAAAGAAGTTGCTAAACTTTGGGTTTAAAATGAAGACAGTTTACAGGAAAGTTTATGACTTCATTAGAACATATTTACCGTCAGTAAAATACTGTGAGCAACACTTTAAAAAGCATAAGGGAAGAATAAAATAACCAGAACGTTGTTAGTTCAAACTTAGCCTAGTTATAGCGTATTGTTAACCAAGTTGAGATTTATGTATCATTAAAATAAACCAGTCGCTGCACAGAAATAAGTTACTATGTGGAGATTACTAAATACTTACCCAACTAATCTCACGGTTTACCTAACTCTCATGTAGCTAACGACATCCTCTGTCCTTAGAGCCTTGATTCAAGACAGGAAAAACCCCCCCAGAATGAAAAAACAAAACAAAAAAACCCTCATAGCAGGGGGAAAAAAGATGAAAGAAACCTCAGGAAGATCCACAGACGAGGGATCCCTCTCCCAGGATGGACAGACATGCAGTAGAACAAAATCACAGAGTATACAGGTTTAATTTGCAGAATATCTGATACTTATAGATTATAAGAAATATATGTGAGGATTGTGTATCCAGGAGGACCACTGAGCGGCCCGAGGTGTTGTCAAGTGGTACCCGAGACACACGACCTTAGGCTTAGAAGCTAAATTTAATATATTGTTAGACAACCTAAAACCAGTTTTTTGGAAGTTATATTACAGCTTAACATGATTAGTGATGGATTTACAAATAGCAGGTAAAACCCAATTCAGAAGTGTGAAATTTACCCTTCACAATAAAAGTCTTGGCTAAATCTGTTTCAATCTAGTCCAACATTTTACAGGACTGTGTAATGCCCTGATGATTTTAAAAAGTGCAAAAATATACACACTACTACACATGGATGAACCTTATACTGTCCCTTTGAAGGCAACCTATTATTTACCCACTGCTCTATCGTCAGATAAATTCTGGGATGGTAGGACCGGCCTGGGACGTTCAATCTTTTCTAATTAAAACAAAATGTAACTTAAAGAAAATGTAATAGGGTCACTGTGAAGTAAATATCTGCCATCTGATGTGTTCAGTGCAGCGAAACAAAACCTGAGTGCTTGGTCCGATGAGACTAACCCGTGAATGCGAGTGCTTCAAAGATCCTTTTTTAACCTTTAGTCCACCGCTGTTTACCACTAAAGAAACTGTAAATTTAGCAGGTTAATGGTGTCACGTTGTATCTTTACTGGGTAGTAAAGTCCTTTAAAATTGACAAACATTCATTCGTCTCTTGGACTCATCAAAGTAGGAAGTTGTTGTGTGCGGTTTCATAGGATGTGATGGGAACAGCCTGGTCATGTGCTGCAACTGCGCTCATTTGACCTCTACTAGATTTTTTCATATCTGCTCGGACCAAATTGCAAAAAGGACAGTTACATCAGATCCTGTATGATGGTAAATGCTTTCCTGCCTTACCCTACCTGTAACCCTGAGACACGCTGGATTAAACTATACAGTATACTGTATGGGCTACGTTTTTCAGAACATGAGTAGTGTTTTTGAAGAAGCCATAAAATGAAACTCCTGGTTGGTTTTGGATCTGTGGCTGGAAATTCTCAGCTCAGTTTCAGTTCTTTGTAACTGGTTTCTCTTCTCCTACAGGTGATAACAACCGCATCCCAGTGATCAGCCCGCTGAAGATTCGCTCCCAGCAACGCTCCGCCGTCTCCACCTCCTGGCTGCTCCCCTATGCCCACACCTGGCCCAAAGATAAGGTCTGTGTGTGAGTGCTTGTGTATGTTTGCAGATAGGCGTACCATTTTCTTTCCTGTCCATCTTTGTCACCCCTTTTCATTTGTCCACCTGGCTTGCTTTCAGAGCGTTCGGTGTCTGTCAACAGTAGAAATTTTCATATAAATATTTGGCCATAAAGCTGTACTGATTGATTATTGTGGTTTTTCAACTAGCAAACTCAACACTCATCAACCTTATGTTTAGTTGCAGCAGACAGCTTTTTATTGAACTTGCATTAGTCAAGTGAACAAAAACACAACTTAAAATGAATGCTAATGTTGCTCTGTGTTTGCTGGTTGTGCAGCTAGTTGCATGCTAGCAACTGTTAGCCAAAACAACCTTATAGAGTAACCCCAAATTTGCCAAAAATGAATTACTGCAGCTTGAAACTGAAGTAAAGGTAAACCTGTTGAACAGTGGATGAGTAGGTCCTACCCATAATGCACAGCCAGTTAACAGGAAGTGGGGTAGATATCAAAACAAATTCTCCAGGTTGTGCAGAAAAAAAACAAGTGTTAAGCAATCTTGCTAATTTTGTTGGACTTCTTTAGAAGCTGTAGGATGGGGGCATTTGGTAAAAGTAACCAAATCAAATTACTGACAGACTCTTTCCCACCCATCTCCCACCAGGTCTTAGTGCAGACACCCACCACCAACTACACTGTGCAGGACTACCACCGCCTCTACTCAGACATCGGTTTCGAGGACGGCTGGCTGATGCGACAGGACACAGAGCCGCTGGTGACGGACCTCACACCGCCCGGCGTGGCTATCCACTGCTTGTACGGCAGCGGCATCGGCACGTCTGAGGCCTTCCAGTACACCGAGAAGTTCCCGGACGTAGAGCCCACCGTGGTGTACGGCGACGGGGACGGCACTGTGAACCTGATGAGCGCCGTGCAGTGCAAGCGGTGGATAGGGAAGCAGAAACAGCCTGTGATGCTTAAGGAGCTTCCGGGGAACGAACATGTGAACATGCTGCTGAACTTCACGACTGTGGCTTACATCAAGACTGTGCTCTTCTCCCCATGATGCAGGAAGATGGCTTTAATCACACACACACACACACACAGATTTATTTAAAGTTCACACTGACACACTCACAGCTTTATGAAGGACAGACAGAGACTGACTCACCTCGCCTGTCTCTCCGGACACTGACTGCCAAATCCTCCCCTGTACATGCCACATTGCTGAAGAAAAAGTATTAAATTTTTTTAGTACAATTGAAGAATCAAAATTTAAAAATTAATTTTATAGCTGTAACTGTACAACTTATGTTATTGTCGGGTTGTTTACTGTCGGGTTGTTAACTTTTATATTGGTCTCAGCTTGCAAAGAACCTGAGATTTTACCTACTCTATTCATGTTTTATGATCGAGAACGTGTGTATGTACCAGTCAAAAACCAGGGATATACAGTACGTGCCACACAGAGTTATTAATCAAAGTCAGATCTTTTTATTAATGTTGTGGAAGACATTTCTAATCTCCTTTGTCTCTAATGTTGTTTGGATAAATGGTGAAACACATACAGTGTTCATATCTTTCTCAGTGCAGCAGGTGACCTGAGCAGATGTTTTTGATTTCGAGTGATTCTTCTGTTGATCCGTGTTTTGCATGCAGCACGAGCTGTTTGATGACTTTGGTTTAATTGTGTCATCGATGTCACAAGTCATGTGCTGAGGGGCTGACTGGAACCACACCTGGGTTATAGAAGTTGATTTTAGTCACGTTGATGCTGCTCAAACAGCTTTACAGAACTGACAATAAAAAAATATCCATTTACTACCATTTTTAAGAGCTTTAAACTGCTTCTCATTGTCTTAATGGACAGAGTTGGGTCCATTCATTGAGATTGCTCTGTCTATTGATGAAAACAATGAGATGCAGTTGAAAGCTATTGGAAAGAAAGTACAGCTCGACTCAACAGTTGAGTTAAAAGATTTGTCAAAAAAAAATCTTCAAGTCTAAGTTGAGTTACTAGCTTTTTCCAGGGCTTTCCACAGCATCGCATGGTCTTCACTTAATAGTATTTGCTCAGTAGTTTCGAAGTTGTAGTTTCCACGCTTAGGCCAAGTCACGACAGCTGTAGGCGCCGATGAAGTTCATGAGATGTGAAAGCATTGTGAGTTGACCTTTGAGTGTTTTTTCTGTCAAACTGTTTCTGCTGTCAAGGAAGAACTTTCAAGCTCAGTTTTTTTAAGAGTTTAAAAAAAAATTTCATATCCATTTAAATTCTGCTCCTGAAGTTCATTTTAGCATTCATGTATAATATAAAAGTGGATCACCTGCAATGTTATGCTCTTTTTCTTCACTTCAAATGTTCTATATACAGTATATTGATGGCTCTATACCCAACTTATACCCAGGTTTGGTTTGAACCAGGTGCCTCGACTGTCTGGATTTAGACAGGAACGATTGAGGGGACTTTAATTGTTTTATGTTATAAATCTTTTTTTTTTTAAGTTTAAACCCTGAGTTTAAACCCTGACTTCCTGTCCTTGTAGACGTGTAGCCAGAATCTCTCTGAACTGAGTGATTGTGAAGTGCCATCGAGCCCCTCAGGGCCAGACCAAAATGATATTCTCATATCTGCTGTGAACTATCATAAATGTGTGTCATAAACATGCTGCCTTCTATAGAGTAAATATTTCAAATATTACAATCAGCCATGGACTTTTCTTTGTGCAGTAAATTTGTGAACATGTGAACGTGTGTGAACTACATAGACAGTGAATGTGGTGTTGACCTTCCAGAGCCTTAAGCTTTGTCAAGTGTCAGTAATATAACAGTCATTTTAACCGTATTAAGTGATGACTAACTGCCTCCTGTGTGTTCATTTTAATGAGGTTAATGGCGAGATATGACTGCATGTTGGAACGACACAGTGAGATGTGAATCTGATCAAGTCCACCCACAACTTCCCTTCAAATGTGCTGCTTCTCACACATGCATCATTATTCTTTTAAAAAACAAAACATAGCTGTAGCAACTTTATTTAAATACAGTATAAAAATAATGTAGGAAAATACAATAATAGGATAATACAATATGTTTCCTTATTTTTGCCATTGAGCCTTGATTGTCTTTGTAGGGACATACCACACATCTGTCCTATCTGTCAAGAGGACACAGCTGTAAAAGGTCCAGTGGTCAGGGTATACACAGATGTTATTGCTCAAGAGGAAAGCGGAAGGTCTTGTTTCCCGTCCTGCAGCGCAGCTCCACACCGTCCAACCTGAGCAGGAATGGTCCTTCTTCATGTTCATCAACCACACTCTAACAAGCACGAATCAGACACATAAGAACAGTAACCAGCTGATAAATTCTGTGCAAGACATTGAGTCAAAACTGCTGTGACTGAGGCCAAGTCGTATCATGTGTACCCAGTGTTATCTCAGCTGCTGTCAGAATGGTGCTCAGGAGTGTTCAGCAAAATACACATGTAAAAAATAATCAACTGCATACACATACTACCTACAGTGAATCCATCTAGATCCTGACTGTAAGTGGAGAGTTTTAAAAATGTTAACAGTATATCAGCTGATATTAATTTTTAACACATTTTTGATGATTACAGCATTTTACACTAATAAATTAACTTGTGAGCGCCCTCTGGTGGACAAACTACGTGATGGAGACATTTATATAAATAACCTCACACAAATCTTTGGCATTTTTGTACTTTTCTCATTGGTCAATAGGCATGCTGGGATAGATGTAGCTGAAATAAAGCAATAGTTGATCTAGGGGTGTAGTTCCAAACATACTGTGGTGTTTCGAAATGGACCGGGGAACCACCGCATACCTTTAGATTTAGACCTTACGGTTAATTACAGAAGGAACAGTGAACTTATTTAAAATGAAAAATTAACACATAGGTCTGGGCTATATATATCGTTATCATGTTATAAGACTATATATTGTCTTAGATTATGGATATCATTATACCCTGATTTGAGTGTTGTCTTTCCTAGTTTTAAAGGCTGCATTACAGTAAAGTGATGTCATTTCCTGAACTTACCAGACTGTTCTACTTGTTATAATACGTATCTTTACCCATTTATTAGTCATTATACCCACATTACTGATGATTATTTATCAGAAATCTCAATGTGTTAGTATTTTGTGAAAGTACCAATAGTCATTCCTACAATATTGTTGCAATATTGATATCGAAGCAGGGCCTATTTGGTCAAAAAATATGGTGATATTTGATTTTGTCGCCTGGTCAAAGCATTAATAAAGTGCTTTTGAGGAGATTTCCAAATATCAAGGTATACATCGTACATCACAATATGGCCTAAAATACTGAGATATTTTTTTTAAAGGCAAAACTGCCCAGCCCTATGAACACACAATGATTTAAGTACCTGCAGCTCCTGTATGCACTCCTCCATCTGTCCTGTCATGTCTCCAACACACCAGGCCAGACTCACGTGGAAAGATGGATCCTATTAAAACAAATCAGAAGGATCATTATGGAAGAAACACATGGATGTGCATCACTTCAGATTCTTTTGGATGATTTGTTCATATGTTTAAAGGATAAGTTCAAAATGTTGTCATTATCTACTCACCCTGATGCCGATTTAAAGTCGGGTGAAGTTTTGTAATCCACAAAACATTTCTGGAATCTCACAGCAAAACAGTGTTACAGAGTTCTTCTAAGCAACTGAAGTAGATGAGGATACCAAAATTGATTTTAAAAGACAATATTTAACAACACATAGTCGGGGTTATGCACCTACTTCAGACATGATTTGGTTTGCCAACGCTTTTAGTTTTGCAGTTAAAGTGAAGATTTCGACATCTACAAGGGTATAAATGATGTCTTTTCAAATAACTTTGGAATCTCAGGGCTTCCCGAGACTTGGATTATGTCAGATGAGCAGTATGGGGCCATTTTATTTATCTATTTGGTTGTTTTTTACCTTTTAAAACAAGTCCCCATCTATTGCAGTTGTTCAGGAGAATACTCTAACACCGTTTGAACAGAAATGTTTTGCAGACTACGAAACTTCACCTGACTTTTCATTGGCATGGGGGTCAGTAGATAATGACTAAATTTTCATTTTTGGGTGGACTGTTCCCTGAAGATGTAACAAATATTAACAATCATTAGCTGATAATTCTTTCAACAATACATTGTACTAAACACTGTATTTTAACGTGAAAACACACCTGTCCTGTTAGTTAAATGGCAATTTTGATCATCCCATTCACTAATTTAGCACATTCACTGTATTCACTGTAAAAGACTAATTCAGACTTTAGAGTAACAAATGAATCACATGATAAAATCATCAACCTTATAAAAAGTGTCCAGGCGAAACTCTGTCATTGTTTTGTCTACTGCCTGGACCAGGTTCAACAACTGAGCATGCCCAGTACACACTTCCATCCCCAGAAACGTCCTGCAGGAGACATCAGACAGACACAAACAGTACAGCCAGTGAGATATGAAGAAGTGATTCTCGGGAAATTAACACAAATTAGGAAAGCAGACCAGTCAGATACACATATAAATGGTCTTCAATTATTTTTCATCATTTGGCCATTGCCAAATAATGAAAATGTATCTGTGGCACGTTAATCAACTTTTTGCCAACAGCCAGATAATTTTTGTTTATGAAATCTTGGCTGGTGACCAAGTCATACTGTATATCTGGACTATGACCGAGACAATTAAAGACCTTTACTGTACCTTGTTCTCTCAGCGTTACAGTAGACCCTCAGTCTCCCCGCTGAGCACACAAACCTATCAACAAGAAAATAAACATTAATCAGCTTCTTGTGCCATTTGCATGTCTTTTCTCCAACTTTATACTTACTACTACTTGAGGCAAGTGATGCTAAGGATGCTGCTTGAATGCAACTTTATTCACCTCACCTTGAGACAGTTATTAATAGAGAGCTATTATATTTATGATCATTTTGAATTACTCTTCATTGTTTAATTTCATTTTTGACTTCCTTTCTGACCTTGTTTTTTGTGCTATGGGTTTTTTTTTAATTTCATCAGCACAACCATTTTTAAATATATTTTGTATTAAGGGCTGCTTGTGCAATTAAATGACATGTCCTACAAATTATTTTCCGAATATACTGTAGATGCCTTGCAAACTCAATAGCTAACACTGGTGTAAAGCACAAAGAATGTACAAAGCATAAGAAAATATAAGCTCTTATAAAAGGGGACTGAATCATCCTGTGAATGTGTCTTTAGTAATGGCAAACCTCTTGCAGTGCACCAGGCCTGCTCGGAGGCTCTGTGTGAAGGGCTGGATCCAGTGGTGTCTCAGCACCACAGTCTGAGACAGGCTGAGGTGGAACTCCTCCTGCGAGCTCATAGCCACACCGTGGGCCCTCGCTACTGAGAGCAGCTCCTCCAACAGCTCCCTGAACTCCTCCTCAGGGTGGTCTGATGTGGAGAGGAGACAGGAGAGAAACCAAATTAGAGGTTCCAGAGGTACTATGGGCGAGGATGTGACTTTTGCTGATGATCAATCAACCACAGTCAAGTGTACAGATCTTACATGGCAAGTAAACATAGGTGGCCCAGTTGCCTCTCTCGTGTTTGAAGGAGCGGATGCGTCCGCCATGAAGACTGTTGTCTTCAGCCTGAGAGTCCACATCCTCTGGAAACATGGTCAAAAGGCAACCAGGAAGGGGTAACCTGCTGGAAACAGATCAATGAGCGCTCGCTTCATTTCATCTGTCATGTTTCACTCAATAACTGCATTGTTGAAAACCTCATGTTAAACAATGACCTTAAAAATACAGTTTCAATATGTTTATCATCCAGGGTGGTGGTGGCCATCATCAGAAGTAAATGAATAAACAAACTAAGTTTCCCTTGTCATCCTCTTTCCTCATACAGTCTGGTAAATCACGCTATAATACTCAGCCTACAGAAAGACACCACACAACTCTCCACATACCTCGTTTTAGGAACTTGTTCCTCAGTTTTAGCTTTCTTCCTCGCTGGGCAGTCACCCTCACCATCATCTTCCTCTCGGCACTGTCGAGAGCAGCTTTTGTTTTGAGCAGTCGCCGCTTCACTTTCCTCCTCCGAGCTGCTGCTGTAGCCGACCAACATCCCGAAGTAACGTTATGTGATGTGTCAGGACAAACCAAACATTATGTATACATGTTATTTAACTATAAAACTAAGTGATTAACACACTGTTTTAGACTACAGCGGAAGGAAACATGTTTATTCGGCTTGCAAACGTGTTTTCAAGTGACTTCCACCTGTCAGCCAGCGTATCTTCCGCTCAGCTTCCGGTGTAAACAACCTGTTGTAACGCTAATTTAGGTCCCAGTGAAACACAGTCCAGTCTCTAATTAGTTCCGCCTTCAGAGGCTGGCTACAATATGAATACAATGCAATATTTTTTTCTGTTTACTTTGATGTGCTCGGCATAAAAAAAATCACTGATATTTCTTCATTTGTCAATAATGTATTTATTTTATGAGAACATTTTAAAGAGGTGACAGGTTCAAGCTGAAACTGGAGTAAGATGCCATTATTTGTATACACATAATATCGACTTATAACCAGTCCCTAATACATTTATTTAAGTCGTTAGGATGACAGCATTGGATGTGGTGATTTTATTTACATTTGCAGGAGTGCTTCATTTAAGCTATCACACATGTGTGTGTTTGTGTATGTGTGTGTGCGTGTGTTGTGAGCATGCCAATTAACTCTTGGTTTATTCATGTTCCCGTGCGCGGGCAGAGGCTCAGAAGCTAGCCGATAGCTAGCTAGCAATTCATAACAAAATGAATATCTTTTCGCCAGCTGAGAGGATGCCCTAGGAGCCAAATAAATGTATATGTGAAACGAAAGCGTTTATGGGGTGATTTGGGAAATTGCGGGAGTAATTTGACCATTTTAATGACCCGCGAATCCCAATTATTTCGGCCCCCGGAGCCACAGCGCCCGAACAAGAGAGCATCCGAGCACCGTTTGCGGATGTGAAGAAGGAACCTAACGCTATTCGGGGGAACAGCTAAGCTGCTACAGGCTGGCATTATATCGGCAATACTCAGTAGGCTTGAATGGACTCTCCGGGTATGTAAATACGAAATATCTCATCACTGTTTACATGCACCACTCACTAACAAACGCGTCGCCGCAGCGGTTGCTACTAGGCTATTATTTTCCCGTGGCTAGCTTGCTAACGTTAGCTATCTCCTGCGCCTCTGTGGCTGCGTTAGCAAGCGGCTAGGCTAGCCAGCTATCCTATCTTGATTACAGTGATCTTTGCCTGGAGACGAAAAACGTTATGATGCGCAGACGCTGCCTTCCACTTTTTTAACCGCGAATCGTTCAGCATTTGGATTTCTGCATAGACAGGGGTGGGACTACATAACCAGTGTAATAAAAATATAAATATACGACCTAGCGCTAATTGGTCGTGTCCAAGTGTGTATAGTGAGTGCTCACTTGCTGTGCGTTTGTGCGATCACAGATGTTGCACATTTTCGAGTTGATTATGATTACGTTTCATAGCACTGGGGTGATTTTAGGAAAGCCAAAATACAGTATAAACTATTGTAAAAATGTTCTGATTCCTCCTGTCCTCTGTGCTTTTAGGATGGTAAATAAGACTGATGTAAACACGTCCTGCTGTCACCTACGTTTTACCACCTGTCAGAAAAAAACCTGCTCAGACATCCTGTTTGAGAGGCTGAATACAAAGTCTGGCACTCAGCTGTTGTAAACATGGCAACATGCCTACTATATTACTTATCTTCATTTTCTTAATGTCTTCCTGTTTCTGTTTAGTTTACACAGAGGGAACAAAACTGGCTGTTCAAGCTGATGGAGCAAGTGTGAATCTTTATACATTCAGTCTTTGAAAAGCAACACAAATACTTTTTTCAGCCAGGGTGTTCTGTCTGTTGTATTATTGGATGTTTGAGATGTGACATACTGGTGGAGTCCTTAACTTAAACCCAAAGACACTGTTGTTAATGAGTAATCTCTTTCTGACCATTGGTATTTTAATTGTCTTTCATGCAGATACCACCTGAAGACTCAGAATAAAGTGAAAGTAGGGGATTCCTGACGTTGAATCCTCCGTCACAGCCGCATCACTGAGCACTCTTGCCTGTTCATCGGTGCCAGTCGCTGAAATGGAGTGAGTTTCTTGTCCTGTTATCCTAGCACACTCTGAAGCCTTTGGCACATTATTTAATCCCATTTACCTTTTTTTTTTCTTTTTTTTTTTTTTTTTTACTGCAGTTGGGCCACACCAGCTGCCAAACTGAATCCCTACACCCGAGCCCGCATGTCAGAGGCCTGGCAGCAGCATGCAGTCGCTCCACCTCAAGTTGTCCACACCCTCCCCTCAGGAGCTGAGAGCGCATTGGGCTGTGCTGTGTATGGCATCGTACTGCAGCCAGATGCTACGTCTTTACAGCAGCAGACCCAGCATGGACAGCACAGCCAACACGGACAGCAACATGGCGGGAGTCAGCAGCACAGAGCTGGGCAGCACAGTCAGCAACAGCACCCTGCTCAGGCCCAGCAGACCTCCCTGCAGGTAGGGGCAGAGGGAGGACACAAATGTGGGGCATGTGGACATGATATCTCTCACCTGGCCAACCCACATGAGCACCAGTGCATGGTTAGTCAAGACAGGTCATTCCAGTGCACACAGTGCATGAAGATTTTTCACCAGGCGACAGACTTGCTAGAACATCAGTGTGTTCAGGTGGAGCAGAAGCCGTTTGTGTGTGGGGTGTGTAAGATGGGTTTCTCCTTACTTACCTCTTTAGCACAGCACCACACTTCCCATAACAGCAACAACCCAATGAAGTGTTCAATATGTGAGAAGACCTATCGCCCCGGTTCTTCTGGCAACAACACACCCAACTCAAATAATCCCCAGCAGCCCAGCAGTGACGGGGCGTCAGCCAGCAGCAGCTCATCCATTCTCCCCTTTCCCTCAGCCCGAGACCGGCCCTACAAATGCTCTGTCTGCCAGAAAGGCTTCAAACACCTGTCAGAACTCACACGGCATGAGAGGGTGCACACGGGAGAGAAACCCTTCAAATGTGACACCTGTGACAAGGCCTTCAGCCAGTCGTCACACCTGCAGCACCACCAGCGAACACACAGCAGTGAACGCCCGTTCAAGTGTGCTGTTTGTGAAAAGAGTTTCAAGCACCGCTCCCACCTCGTGCGCCACATGTATGTGCACTCTGGTGAGCACTTGTTCAAATGCAACTTATGTGAGCTGCACTTCAAAGAGTCATCAGAGCTCCTTCACCACCCTTGCCACCCGCAGGGTTCCCGCCCATTCCGCTGTGCCACATGCGGTAAGGGGTTCAAGCGGCCGTCTGACCTTCGCCAACACGAGCGCACGCACTCAGAGGAGCGTCCCTTCCACTGTGACGAGTGTCAGATGAGCTTCAAGCAGCAATATGCACTGGTGCGACACAGACGCACACACAAAGACCCTACTGACCGGCCGTTCAAATGCAATCTGTGTGACAAGGGCTTCATGCAGCCCTCTCACCTCCTCTACCACCAGCATGTCCACGGCATGGACAACCTGTTCAAGTGCGCCTCATGCCAGAAGGAGTTCAGCCAGTCAGGAGAGCTGCTCAGACACAAGTGTGGCGAGACGTCCAACACCTCGCCCGACAAGCCGTACAAGTGTGACGTTTGTGGCAAGGGCTACAAGAAGAGCTCCACGTTACAGCGTCATCAAAACTCTCACTGCCAAGAGAAGCCCCTCAAGTGCTCGCTCTGTGACCGGCGCTTCCTGTCCTCTTCGGAATTTGTCCAGCACCGCTGCGACCCGTCTCGAGAAAAGCCGCTGAAGTGTCCTGACTGTGAGAAACGTTTTAAATACTCGTCAGACCTGAACCGACACCGGCGTGTACATACAGGGGAGAAACCGTACGAATGTGGCCACTGCAACAAGGGCTTCAAACAGCGCGAGCACCTGACCAAACACCAGAGCACGCACTCCAGAGAGGGCCAGTTCAAGTGTGTTTGGTGCGGCGAGCGGTTCAGTGACTTGGGCTCTTTACAGGATCATACGGTGCAGCACACAGCTGATGGAGGGGGTTACCCTGTGCCCCAGTGCTTATAAATCCTTGAGACTATTTCCCCTCAACAGACGCTCCCCTCTCTTCTTGTTTGTCTCTTTTAGGCTATTTATTCAGCCTAACTATCATCGCATTAACAGGACACTCCAGGCTATTATTGATGCACTCATTCCCACCAGTGATACATAAAGTATTTTTGCTTTTCTCAACTGCCCCTCTATACTCCATGTCCCTGTCATTCCATAAAATTGTGAGGAGGCCTTTTTTTCTTCCTGCACTTTCCTTTCTGTTCCACCTCTTTTTCTTCTCACCTGTCCTCTCCCCCTTTTTCTCAGCCCCATGCTCAGATTGATGTTAGCAGTGTCAGAAGTTACACAGAAACAGGTAACGTAACACAGGTTAATCTAGAAAATACTTAGATTGTCCCAAATTTCCTCTCCTCAAAAAATGTCTTTATTTTTTTAATAGTTTGGGGAGTAACAGAACCTGTCGACAATAGTATCCACTAGAGGGGGATCATTACCTAGTTTTCTCTCCCCCTCTTCCCCGCTCTTCAGTCTCTCCCTCCCTCATTCTTCCCATTTCTTTCTGCGTCCTCCTCTTCCTGTCTCAGCCTGTTTCTGTTTAGCATCAGTAGGCTGGAAAGTTTGACTAACACATGCACTCTGATTCATTTGTCTTTGGTCAGGTGAAAGATGACTTCAGACACGTTTGGTTTTCATCTCCCCACAGTAATACAGAAACAGTCTATTGACCCAACCGCCCACTTCCACATCCCTCAAAGTTTTAATATGTTTACACTTATTATTTAAGAAATGGCCAGTAAGCTCCTCAACATATGTGAAGGGAAACACTGCTGGGGGAGTTTCAGGATTTATTGTCTTATAGTGAAATAATTCTGATGATAAAGTATCTGTGAGTGTATGTGTGGGCCATGGTGTTTATGGCTACACCTGTTTGTACCAACACCAGTATGAAGCAGCACCCAGTCCCAAAGGTGTGCAGACTAACCAACCAGCTGAAGTTAACCAATAAAATCCCTGATGATTGATACCATTCTCACATTTAAGTATATAGAAATATATATTTCACACTAATATACTTGTCATATTCCTGCAGAGGTCAGTGCTGTTCGACTAATGTGTCCTGAAAACATCCTCGTTTAAACATTTCACATCCTTTCTCAGCCTGTACATACTGTGGTTGTATGAGATGAGTTGGAAATGTCTGAACGTGTCTTTTCTTAAAAACAATATGTAAGAACTGTTTTTGTATTCTTGCTACTTTTTACCATGTGAAATGTTTTGACAAATGCTCTTTGTTGTTTTTGTAGTCCATGTAGTGATTGTATCGGTATGTCGCAGGGAATCTCAAAGAGCCCCCTGCATGTGTGTGAGTCTGAGTGTGTGAATGTAAACAGTATTCTGTCAAACAGGGAAATTCAGACTGTAGAGAATTGTATTAGAAATGTTTCAACAGACCTGCGCCTTTTTTTAAATTTTACTAACCTTACTGGTCTGTGTGATCTGTTTTTGCGGGATGAACCTGCACTTTGTGTTGAATATTTTCCATGTTTTCAAAGAAATATTAATATTGTTTTTCCTGTTACATGTTGCGTTAATGTTGACGTCGTGTCCGTCAGAGTGAATGACACCCTCCTCCTCTTTGAATGCTATGAGATTCTTGTTGCGCTTAAGAAGTCTGGAACACAAGTTGGTTTACATTTCAGCTGTGATCGCCACCGTTTCTTGTTCTGTTCATCTGGGGAGCCGTCTCCCTCTCTCCCCTCCCCTTCTCTCACTGTTGATTCATGGTTTGAGTGCAGTATTGAATACAAACAGAGGAGGCCAAGGAGACGGAAGTAACTTTTTTTTAATTTTTATTCTGGCACAAAATTCTTTGGTTTTTGTTTTAGCCTTAAAATGAGGCCACGGTGCCTCCCTGCTTGCTTTCTCTCTCTTATCCTTCATCATGCGAGGTCAGATGGTTGGTTCTATCAGCCATCACATTTTTATTTTTATTTTCTGAATCTGGCATTATAAGACTTTGAGAACAACAACTTAAAGTATTGAAGTACTGTATGTTTTTCACATTTGTTCATTTTATTTTTTTATGAATATTCTTTAAATTGATATGAATATCTATATTCCTTGAGGGAGAGACCAGGGCCTTGGAGTAGGTTTTTGATAAGACTGGCTGTATTTTTTAATAGGGATCGACCGGGCTGGTACAGATACCGATTAGTGGTGATCAGGGAGACCGATTTGGATATTTGGAGCCCACACATTTGCAGTGAAAATTAAAATCTTGATGAAACTTTAGAATAACCAGTGATGGAATGTAACCAATCAGATAGTGTTGTGGGCGTGACATTTAGCGAGGCCACAAAGGTGACTACTGAAGAAGGATGCTGCATCAGGGCCAAAGTATTGCATTTTTAAATTAAATGATTTGATCAGCAATCGGACACCAAAAAAACACTGATACTGATAATCAGAAAAATGCTCAGTATCGGCCCCAGATAATCGGTCTATCCCTATTTTTTAACAGTTTTTACAATGTAGAATTGTTTCTGAGGCCAAATTGCACAAGAAACGACCTCTACACAAAGAATTATGTTGGTGGTGATGTATTATTTGAATAACTTCATCAAAACACGTCAGAAATCAGTAAGGGTGGGTTCATATTTGCCAAGAATTACATGTGATTGATGACTTTTGACTTGTAAATTGGTGCTGACACATCACATCATCAGATGTGCACAATGAGAGATAGTCACTCCAGGTGCAGGACAAAGACCTCAAATACTTTTTAAAAATAATATTAATCTAATACAAGTGTATGTTCAAAGCCTAAGAATAATCCCAGCCCCGGCAGCACTGGTTTAGGTATTAGTATTATGAGGATGACTGCCTGGTCATGCGTTTGTCCTCTGTGTCATGTAGTACTGTTCAGGTGTGTAAAACATTCAGTGCCAGGGAGAGCTGTGCTTGTTACGTCTTGATTAATTCTGGGTTTATAAAAAAAACCTTCCCGTGTCTAACAAGCAGTCATGGAAAGGAGAGGAAAGTATCCTGTATAAGCACAAACTAAATAAATCCATCCTTCTGTGTTTTGACTGATGGTTTCAATGGGAAAATTTAGTTAAGTTCACTTACCCACCCTCCTCTTGCCTTGTTCAGTTCCAATAAATAAACCTGTCAGACCCTGGTGTCTCTCGCCCTCTGCATGCTTGCTGTGTTAGTTCCTGTGTTCTGTCCCTGGGAACTGGTGCTAACCCTCCTCCTCACAGCACTGTTCCCTCCTATAGCTTTTTCAAATTGTACTGTAGTTTATGTGAATGATGTTGAAAAAAAGAAAAGAAAAAACTTTGTGGCGACGTACAGTACATGTACATTCATGCTAAGATTATCTGTATGTATGTAGCATTCAATTACACAGCACTAACAAATAAACATTTTTTCATTTATAAACTTACACGAGTCAAGAGATTATTTTAAGCAGGAAATCAACAGAGAGACATTCTGATTTATGAGAGGTGTTCTTAATTGGTGGCTTTTTTAATTTCTAGAATATTTACTTAATTTCTTGAAAAGTTGTATTCTAGCAGACCACATTCATTCAGTTCTTTGTCAGTGTCAGTACTGCCAAGATAATTTTAAATGTAGATAAAATACAACCGCAAAACGTCTGATTAGACAGGTGTTGTCTCTGACTTGTCCTTTGTTGATTAAGTGTTACAGATGAAGCCATTAGCCATAGCTCACATAGTTTGCAGTCTTCACATTTTTATGTCTATTGGAAACATCATGTTAAAAAATGTATTGCAATTATCAGAAAATGACTCATGGAAGATGGCCTGCCCCTTCATATATTTATTATTGCTGGTGCATTAATGTGTGATTATGATTTTTGTAGTGGGTAGTGAAGAAATACATCATATTCATGAAACTATGTAATATTTTGTATAAAAAAAGTCGTCATATATGAAAAAGAAACCCCTAACTGTTAAGTCAAGTAAATGTAGGGGAGTAAAAGTACAATCTTTCCATATGAAGATGTTGTGGAGTTGAGTTGGAAATCGCTTACTCAGGTACCTCAAAAGATTTATTTTTTACAGTGGTCTACTATAGCAAATATACTTAGTTACTTTTCACAGTAGCTGATGTCTCAGGAAGAGGCAAGATGCTGTGCTGCTAATACCCTTCCCCAACTGTCCAGTCAGTAGTTTTTAATATTGTTTAAACACTTAAAGGTCCAGTGTGTAGGATCTGATGAGCAGATTGCAACCAAATACCCCTCCCCTCACCTGCCTGTGGGAGAAGGCAGGTGAGGGGCATTAATTCTTTTTTTTATTAAAAAAAATAATAATAATTAATGCTGTCCATTATTATTTATTTTTCTCCATGTCATGTCAAAATTAAATAAATAAATTAAATTAAATATACGAATAAAAAACAGTGTAACATTAAGCTACTTCTGCCCCTCTACCACACCCTCGTCACTAGAGGGCGCTGTGTCCCGGCCGCTCGGTGGAACGACACATTCCTCCTCTTCACCCCGGCAGCCAGCTGCTTTCACATCCGGGCGGCTCTCTCGCTCCTCTTCAATCGCAATCCGCCTTCCTTCCCTGCGCTTTCGACCGGGGAGGTCTGCGGCTGTACAAGAAACCCCCGAATCCCGGGCCCTCTGTCGGCGTCTGGTACCGGGCCACTGAGGCGCTGCTTCCCCGCACAGCCGGTCTCACATGACGCGGGCTCCGCCGATGGTGGTGCACGGCGCCGAGCGCTCCCCGTCGGTGCGACATCTCCGCGCTGAAGTAGCATCGCTGGCTAACATTAGCTAACAACATCGATCTCTCTGCTGCTCCACCCCCCTCTCCCTCCGGTCGACCTCCCGCTACCGATCAGTCACATCAACAGTTGATTGATAGCTTACACTGGACCACCGATGGCAACCCCCCCACCCCGACCGTCCATCGGCTAGCGCAGGAAGCCCACTCGTCCCCCCCCCTGACGTTTCGGATTTCGGGCCCACAAAGAGAGGAGCTTCGGAGTTTTAACCCGTGATATTATCACCAACCCCCTCTCCTCCTCTGTGGCCTTTTAGGGGTCCGTTTCCTCTCTACCTCAACACCCCGATGCCTCCCCGTCCCTGTGTGTAACCTCTGCTGCACTATCACCCAGACTCTCATCAGCCCCCTTCCGAGCCCCACCGACACCGGCTCTGCTGCTTCTGACAATCCGACCAAGGAGCGCTGCTTGGCGCGCACTGACTGCGGCGAACCCTGGGCGGAATCTCCGGTTCTCTCCCCCCCTCTCCCCCTCTCTTCTCTCAGCCTGGCTGCAGAGCGAAGCTAGCTGGCTGGCCTGTTCCACTTCACACCCACACACACACACACACACACAGCAATTCCAGTCTGCCCGTGATCCCCACCACCCCAGCAGATCTCCGTGACATACGTCCCACAGCAGCGCCCGAGCCTCGGGTCTCGCCATGCCGGGTCCGGTGGCCGGTAGCAAGTCCCGTGTGTACGCAGACGTCAACACGCTGAAGAGCCGGGAATACTGGGACTACGAGGCCCACGTACCTAACTGGAAGTGAGGATATATCTATTTACTGCAGGTTGCTGTATTTGCATGCATGTGATGTGTGACCACCGCAGATAATGGATCCCTGTATGCATGTGTGTTGGTGGAAGAGGGAAAGTGTGGCAGATGGGTGCCTATTATTAAACATTAGCTGTGAGGGTGTGATGACATGGTGGTAGTACAGTCTGTCAGTCTCCCAGCCCACTGCCCTGCAGTTCTGCACCGTGTACCACCTTCCTCACCTCCATCTCTGTCCCCATGTTCACCCCTTCTGTTGACTTAAATGACACCCACCTCAAGTTCAGAACCACATATCACTTTATTCCCTCAAGCAAAGCTCATCTCAGTGACAAGTACACTTTTGAAATTACTCACTGACTTGATTGCACGCTGAGGCTGAAAATAATCTTCCTTCGTTCTCACATAGTCACACAAGCTCTGCACTGTTTCTCTGTCTGTCCCTATAGCAACCAGGAGGACTACCAGCTGGTTCGTAAACTGGGCAGAGGGAAGTACAGCGAAGTGTTCGAGGCAATCAACATCACCAACAATGAGAAGGTGGTGGTCAAGATCCTGAAGGTGAGCAGTCGGATCTCCTTGGGCTAAATGCTGAATGTCTTTCCTGTATGTGTGATGTGAAGCCTTCCCCTTGAAATGGAGTTAAATAGTAATAGTCATAGTTTGAAATGAAGAATGAGTCAAACATTGTTAGAATTCCTGAAAACTCCTGACACTGAATTATAATTATTTAAGTAAGTCTTTGTGCAAAAATGCCGAACATTCCCCTGGAAAGAATGCAGCAGCAGCAGCAGCATGTCAATCAGGATCAGCAGGTTGGAGATCCAGAGTCAGAAATAGCCCACAGGAAAACATCTCTGCTCTTACATCATGATGTGATTTATTATTTTTTTTCTTATACCCCAAAGACCTCTGTTCTGAATCTTTGCTTCGTTTTCCTCTGCAACTAGCCCGTCAAAAAGAAGAAGATCAAGCGGGAGATCAAGATCCTGGAGAACTTGCGAGGAGGGACCAACATCATCCGACTGGTGGACACAGTCAAAGACCCAGTGGTAGGACCGCTAACGGCATGCCTGTCCTGTAGAGATGAGGGAGTGAGTGGAGAGTGTTGGACTGAAACTGTTGAGAGACATTAGTTGGCTTTTTTTATTAGGTGCCATGATTTCACACCTATACAATTACGGATGCAGCAATTGTATTTTTCATGCTAAATTAATTTTCTTTTGAAAGTATTTCGAATTCTGCATTTTTTTCCAGCTGCTGACAATTTTCTACTGAAAATAATATAATCCAGGAGGATTGTGTGAAGAGCAGTCCTGCTTCTGTGCCTTGTTCATAGTATTTTCTGGAACAAAGCAACCAGTATGCCCAGTATATTCAGCTGGCCATGTGATATGCATTTTCAGATGTGTTGTATAGATGGAGACTTTTCTGAAACGGCACTAAACTGCTTGTCTGGATGGAGATCGTTTTTTTGTTTTAAAACCTTGTTTTAAAAATGCCCATGTACACATGGACTAGTGTCTCTATGAGTCCCTGGAGAGAGTCCAAGTCTCGCCCCGTCCGTTGGTCCATCATGGGACCTTGTTTCAGAAACAATGTACAGTAGTTAATGGTGTGAGACATTTTTTGATCTGTTTGCACTGTGCCATGAATTACACATTTGGTGTTTGTAAATTTAATCGACAATTTTTTCAACTCGAAAAAGTCATCGTTTAAGTATAAAAGTGTGGAAGTAAGTAATTAGAAAAACTACACACCCGAAAGACATGTAAGTGATGTCGTCTCATTTGAAGGAGCACTTTGTAGTTTTGGGGAAGAAATTTTAATGTGAAGAGAAAGATCTTTGATTTTTTTTTTTTTTTTTTTTTTTTTGCCTAAACCAACTAATTAAACAAACTCTGTTTGTTTTCATGACTGAATGAACTGAATAAACAAGGTGACCTTAGAGGGGCAACACAGATTCATACTGTTTTACTTTGTTTATATGTGGCGGACCCTGCCACCTTTCTAGCTTCAAACAGTGTTCTGGGACCTTATTTCCCTCTGAGAACAGCTTGTTTATTCACTTGTGGAAAAAATAAATATTTCTGACCTCATTAATATTGTGAATATTTAAATTCTGAGTTTGAATTTCTTCTCCAACACTACACAGTGCCCCTTTAGTGCTCATCACAACCCTAAACCACAACCTTGTAGAGTTAGTCCTGCGTAATAGCAGACTCACAGAACTGACTAACTCCTTTTGCCAAGGTGACGGCCATGTTGGTGTTAGTGTTGTACATTACACAAGACGATGTGGTGCACTGAGCGCTTTTACACAAAACTAAATGGTACTTTACGATCTTTATATCAAACCGACTGTCTTTACTTGCCAAATTATCTTTGAAATTGACAAACATCATATATGTAATACATTCACACAGGATGAAAAAATGATTTGTCTCCATATACATTTTTTTTTTTTTCTGAAAAAAGGTGCCATTAGGAACACCAGGAGGGGAAGGACCCTGCTCCTCTATTTATATAGTGGCATTAGATCACCACAACAAATTGAAGGAGCGGGACAGAAAACAGTGGCTGAATTTCTTAGAACAACACTGACAGAGAAACAGTTTTTAATATGAAATGAATCTCAACATGATTAGAGCAATATTGGCACCAGTACTATGACGTCCTCTCTCTGTGCATCCCTAATGTAGTAATGAATAAATACAATATCCACTGGAAGTTTGTATGAGAAAATTTTAGGTGGCATTTCTTTTCTTTTTGTTCCAGTCACTCTTAACAATCCCCCCAAAACACTCCTCTTGCAGCATATGATCAAACAGCTGCCTCACATCTGTGTCACATAAGGATATTTAAATCACAAGTAAGCAACTGCCAGCAGTGTACTGATGGGTTTGAGGAAATCATGGATTTAAGAAGTGATCACAGGTGTTGCAAATTATATAATCACTTTTGGGAGGCACTGATTGATTACAGACTGGATGTGATTATTGTTTGCATCATGGGGGTGAAACCTGTTGCTGTGGAAAAGTAAGACACGCTGTAATTCCTTTTTTATTTTTACTTGTCTTGTGATTATTTTGGTTTACGGTGGCGGGCTTCCTGGAATTCGCAGCTGTCAAATCCTAAGAAGTAGAGTCAGAAAACTTAGTAAATTACCTGGAGAGTTTGGGGAACAAATGGGCCACTTTCATGTATTTTTAGTCTGAAGTCTGTGCTAGACTGAAAGTCTCTTTGTTGAACTTTTCAGAGGTGGAAGCCATGGAAGAGCACTGACTTAGCCTTTGTGTGGGATCACGTTCCCTTAGAACTCCAGTGGTTAGAAAGTCATTATTATATTAAAAGTTTTTGGAGAATTAGACTGAAATCAAGCAGCAGTGTCTGCCTGTCTGTCTATCAAGCTTCAGATCACGGTGCGGTTAAATCTGTGATTAATCAGGTGACTGAATCAGCAAAGAGCTCTTCCCTGCTCATTTTTTACTGTTGATGATTTTTATTTGACTGATTTCGACTCTCTGCCTCCCCCCACCCCCCCTCCCTCTCTCCCTCTCTCTCTCTCTCTCTCTCTCGGTGGCTGTACAGTCCAGAACTCCAGCGCTCGTCTTTGAATGCATCAATAACACAGACTTCAAGGTACAATGATCACCTCTCTTCTGCATGAATCTCGGGGGTCTGCTGTTTGGTCTTTGAGGTCACATTGAATGTTTTGTGCCCTCACTGGACCCTGCTGCCTGTTTATCACGTCCCATTTTGCAGTGTCTTGATCAGTAGGGGGCAAATGGCTCAGGGGGGCATCAGCTTTTTCCTGGAACTAATTTGAAATTCAAATTTCGGTTCAAATCCTGATGTAAATTTGTTCTTCCCCACAGGAGTTGTACCAGAAGTTGACAGATTATGATATCCGTTTCTATATGTATGAACTACTG
Source organism: Pagrus major (assembly GCF_040436345.1). NCBI lineage: Eukaryota > Metazoa > Chordata > Actinopteri > Spariformes > Sparidae > Pagrus > Pagrus major. The sequence continues at coordinate 27,979,793 of NC_133222.1, read as the reverse complement.
AAGGTGAGACTTGATTTTTATTTCTTTTTTTAAATGTTACATTTAATGAATCAGAAATGTTCCCACTATTCGTGGCAAGATTCCTGGGAATTCAAATGACACATTTCCTGCTAATGTGGGCTCCTTGTGTCTGCCAGGCTCTGGACTACTGTCACAGTATGGGCATCATGCACCGTGACGTTAAACCCCACAATGTGATGATCGACCACCAGTTGAGAAAGGTAGTTGGTGCCCCATATAGTTCTTTTTTTTCACACACCCACACACGCTCTGAATATTATCTCTCACCTGCTCTCTCTCTGTTTATTTTCTCTCTGGCATTCGTCTTCCTTTCATTACTCCCCTGTTATATTCTCCCACATTTGAAAATGAGCTAGATAATTGTGGGTTAGTAATGCATTAGCATTGGCTTTTATAAGCATGTTGTCTCTGTAATGTGTTTGAGTCCAGTCTGCGTGAGATGATTAAAATGACAGCAGATTTATTTCCCATCTGAATTAGTGGGTTTTTTGATGCTCTCTGTTGGTGGGTGCTGCAACACAGTTCATTCTGTTCCCAGCTAATGAATGCATTTAGTGTGAAATATAATCTGGCGACTAATGAGCATGAGCAGTTATGGCAGAACAAAGTCTGTGTCAATCGAGAGAGATGAGGAACGCCAAGCTGGGACTGAAGCTGTAGCCTCTGGCTGGTAGCACAGCACTAGTGGGCATTGTTGTCTTGTTATGGCTCTTGGTGCCAATGGCTATTGCTGTAGTTGTCACGTTAGCTGTGGCTGTGATTGTGACTGGCTGGGTTTTTTTTTTTTTGTTCCACAGCACCAAATATAGTTACATTGACCAGCTAGCTTCACTGTGGCTTGTATTTAGAGTTACACATTAAAATAGTGTGTGACAGCCTAAACTGCCACAGCTACAGCCATAGCCAAAATCACACGATACGTTTCAGCTGCAATCTCAGCACAGTGTGACTAAAATATCAGCTTACAGAGGAAAACAGATCGGCCTGTTTAATTAAAACTAAACTAAGTAAACCAACTGCAGAGCTTAACAATAGAGCTTGATTAATGAAATGGTTGGCCGATATTGGCCTGTCACAGATATATTGGTATCAGTAATAGAGCCCGGCCAATACTTGATTTGTGTTGTTGCTTCTGATACTGATGTTAGTAAGTTCAAAATTCGGATGTCAATATATCTGCCAATATACACTTGTGTTGTCAGGTTACTAGAATTTCTAATTTTGATACAAATATAACAAGGCTTTTTACTGTGTGTAAAGCACAACACAATCTTAGTTCATTTACTCGTTACGTGGGATCGACTGATATGTTTTTTTAGGGGCGATACCGATTATTAGTAATCAAGGAGACTGATAACAGATATTTGGAACCAATATGCCGTTACAGTTAAAAATAAAGTCATAGTGTCCAAATCTATAATAACCAGCGATGGAATTTAACTAACTACAGTTTACTCAAGTACTGTTCTTTACTTGTACTTTTGTAACCAGTAACTCTGCAGAATCAGGGTCAATAATGTCTTTACGGACAGTAATGTTTATTGTTTAACTTAAATATATCCTGCACACAATTACTGTTAGGCTGGTGTGATGGATAAAGGCTCACAAAGCTTTGACCTCATACCCACAGCCACTCACTGGCTATGGCTACAGTTAGAGCTTGAGCCTGCAGGGGTTTCTGGGAATTGGAGTGCAGAAAAAACACACAAATTAAATCACAGCACCAAAAACGAAAAATTTCAACTGTTCATTTTCATTGTCGTATCCCACTGATCGAAACTTGAGCTGTAGCTGGAGTAATGCACTACTATCTGCTGAGCAATGCAATATTAAATCCAGTAATACACTTCTGGCCTTGTCCAGTAGGGGGCAGCAGCTGAACATAGATGTGTAATAACTCAACATCCCTTTCAGAATACATCAGCAACACACACACACACACACACACACACACACCTCCACCTTATACCAGTGTGTGTTGATCAGTGATGTTAGGTCACACCTGATGGTGTTGTTCATTCACACTTTCTCTACATTCTGTCTTAAGGCTGTGAAGCTAAATGAGGATAAATTGTGTGTTTCCATAGCTACGCCTTATAGACTGGGGTTTGGCAGAGTTCTACCACCCATCCCAGGAGTACAATGTCAGAGTGGCGTCACGATACTTCAAAGGCCCCGAACTCCTGGTGGACTACCAGGTAACACACACACATACGCCCACACACACATCTGCCCACATTAAAACAACCATCAGAGAGACTTGACTTTCTGTATCGCTGCCACGTTTACAAGAACACACATGTACACACAACATATACATTTTTAAAAGGCCTGCAGTCACACATTGATGAGACAATGTTGTCACCACACATGGATAATCCTGACGCCTGTGTTCTCATCATCGGCAGTGCTGTTTGATGATTTTGTGTTTCAGATGTATGATTACAGTCTAGACATGTGGAGCTTGGGCTGTATGCTGGCCAGTATGATTTTTCAGAAAGAGCCCTTCTTCCATGGACAAGACAACTACGACCAGGTACCTGTGACACACATGTGCAGCTCACACACACACCAAGAACAACAGCAGCTCACTCAAATTGATTGAAACAGATGAGTGCAGATCATTATTTACTGATTTCATGCACACATACTGGAAAAAATCTAAATGTCTGGCTCACTTCTGTGCACACACAGAGGTGTTTGGTGCATCCCGTGTCTCAGTTAGGTACAGGATGTCCAAAACATGTAATGGAGACAACCTGTAATCTGTTGTGCCTCACTCTCACGTGTCAACAGTTTAATCAGAAAGAGAGCGCTGTCATTCAGCACAAACAGAACTAGAGCTCCGAGGAGATTTCTTAGATTTAACTAAGAGGCTAACAATCTTGAGCATAGCTTTATTTGTCAAGGGTTAGAGTTTGAACTCCGGTTTGTTGTGTTTTCCAGTTGGTGAGAATCGCCAAGGTCCTGGGGACAGACGAGCTGTTTGGCTACCTGCGTAAATACCACATCGAACTGGACCCGCGCTTCAAAGACCTGCTGGGACAGTAAGTCCACTCTGACTTTACCTCTGGCAATTCCATCCCACTTATTGTGACATACAGTAGCTGCTCTGGAACTGAATCTAAAGTAGAAGTCAAGACCGAATACAGGCTAAAAATATCCTGATGAGCACTAACGTGAAGTAGCCGAAGAACGCCCGCTCTGCTGAAGTCCTTGAGCGACTCACTGAAAGTGCTAATTTGATATTTTTAAACTTTCAGTGCTGCTGGCCCTCTTCTGACTCACACTTGGCCCCTTAAAACAGTCCCATCAAAGACAAATAAAAGGCATATTACATCTGGAAAAGAAAGCCCCATTATAGGATCTATCCTCGTAATCCTGGCACGCGTGATTAGGACCATTGACTTTCACTTTCCAGCACACAAAGAAACATGTTGTCCTGCCTGCCTTTATAAGCGTGCTGGGTTGAAACTGCGTCACAGTGGTAGTTACAAACATGAGTTCACCTTTTCCACTGCAACTCCTTGTTATTGCTCCTGTTATGTAATGTGCTGAGGGGGAATTTGGTGGGAAACGTCTTTAGCACCATTTTGAGCCACACTTATACAGTCTTAAAGGTACACTGTTGATTTTTCTTTAAAATGTAATGTTTCTCACCAGAACCTGTGTGTTACCCTGAAGCCTTTGAAACCTGATTTGGTTAAATCCATGTCAATATCAGCTAGCTTTTCTTTGCCTTTTTCTGACTTCTTGTTACATTACTTGGTGCATAATCACTGCCAACTGCAATGCTGAAGAAATGTGTGTCCATTTGTGCATAAAAAAAAACAGGGACCCACTTATCAAAACATTACTTTATTTATTTATTAATTTATTATCTTTTAATTGTTTTTAATGTATTTTATTTTGGAAAGAAGCCGACAACTGAATTCACACACTATGATCCCTCAAATGTGGGATGGGGCCAGAATATTTTAAATATATAGAATTATAAATTACCCCTAAAAAAATCTATATATATATCCTGCCTGATATATCGGCCAGACTCCACTCCACAGCACCACTCGTGTTCAAAACTCCACAGGGTGCCTTTAAGTTCTGTGTCACTGCAGCAGCACTTGGAAGTAAACGCTCACTGTTCACTGCTGCTTTAGTTCCCACTGCTCAGCTGTTGGAATAAATTTGAGTCCTCGAGTTTTTCTTTCTGTTGTCATGTGCTAATCAGATAGGACCACACTCTACAGTTTACAGTCAATGCTCATCCTATATGAGCATAATAGAAAAAAATAGCAAAAACAAACCAGAATACAGGACACAAGAGAATCTCATTATATGGGTCAGTAATGTCACTGTTGGTATTAGTGGCACTATCAGTACATGTCCCCTCAGCAGTGGCTGTTGTGTGCCCACAGGCAGAGCAGGAAGCGCTGGGAACAGTTTGTGCAGACAGAGAACCAGCACCTGGTGAGTCCCGAAGCTCTGGACCTGCTGGACAAGCTGCTACGCTACGACCACCAACAGAGACTGACTGCCACAGAGGCCATGGAGCACCCGTACTTCTGTAAGCAGGACACACACTTCCACACACAGTGCACACAGGCAACACACACATACACAGTGAGCCTTTTGGGGTTTTCTAGATGTTTGTAGCACAAGCTAAACGTAAGTTTGATAATAATGTAAAGTCAACAGTAACTCCTATGTTGTTGTGATAAAGTCAGGTAAGTGCAGCATAAAAGAAAATATTGTTTGCTGGATAGCACAATGCTAGGTAGCACAATATCAGGCTTCAGGTGCTCCTGGTGTAAATATTAAAGTGAACCTCTGGCTCTTCTGCTCATTTATCTATAGTATTTTTCTGGGTTTTAAAGATGATCCTAAACTCAAAGTAGCATTAACATATATTGTTAAGGAAGTCTTAAAATGTCATTTCTCTCCTCCTGCAGACCCAGTAATAAAGGAGCAGTCTCTGTCGAACTCTGACAACAACATGGTTTCCAGTGGCAACACTACAGCACGATGAAACACAGGTAACAGTTTGAAGATTACTCACTGGTCACGGTGTATTTTGATGATTTCTTTATGTAATATACACCATTAAAGCCACTACATGTAGAATTTGACAGTGACTATTTTAGTTTAAAACATCTAAATAAGTGAACTCACATCATCAACAGGATGAATAAACAACAACACGTTACAAAGACATCTGTGTATTGTGTTGTGGAGATGTCTACTAAAGTTAGCATGCTAACCAGCTAGCCACAGCCTATCCTGCCTCATAATAACACTTTGTTCCGGCAAGAGGATATTGTCCAGATGTCACCACTTTTGCAGACTTGTGGACTTTGCGGGTGTGATCGCACTTCACGGGCGCTGAGTGCTACCAAACCCACAATTCATCTTGTCCACAAAAGCCCTCAAGCAGACTTTCTGTAGACTTAGAGAGAGTTTGCCTGGGACTTCAGTGGTCTTCAGTGGACATGATTTTATTGCCCACAATTCATTGCAATACGGACGTGACATTAATGTTCTTGTTATGAATGTTTGAAACAATTACTTCATAAAATGTTAGTTGAATCACGTCGTTCAGAAATCATTTCCTCCCACATCATGATACAAAATATATAGATGTACAGATTGCAGATTGTACATATATTGTAGTCTTTAGGACTGTCCATAAGAGGCTTATTCTAGCCTTACAGTCTCATACCCTTGCAGACTTGATGGGATTACATTGAAAATGTCACAGTACGCATGACTGAAGAATGAGAGGGCTCAGTCTGCATGACCAGAGGGTGGACGTTTGAATTCAGCCATGGTCTAAATCACCTCTGTACTGTATTGCCTGTTGTCAAACTGACCTCCAGCAGTCATGGAGGCTGTGTTCAGACCCAGTTTAGTGCCAAGCCGTATTCAGTGTCACGTCAAGCTGCCAAATCTAGTTGAGCTGGGCCCGGTTGCCCATGGTGACCCACACTGTGATCCAAGGTCCCAGTTCAGACAAACTCTAGAGCCACTGGCTCCCCGGCTTAGTTTGATTAAATGAACAAATATAACATAATATATATACTGTATATGTAATTATAATAAATAAGCCATTTAGCAACATCTGTATAAAATCTATGGCAAAAGACAAATAAGCAATGAAAGAAGTAGAACTGAATAGATATAATATTAAAACAAATGGAAGATACCCCGTGCACAGCAGTGCTTCTCTTCTGGGTGCAGCCAGTACAGGGCAAATCAGAGTAGATCATAAAATCAATATTCCAGCACACACCAGGATATAATTGACACTAATTTATTAACAGTTACATTGAAACAAGAGGGAGCGAACTATGTGTTTCGCATGTTGTTTCATCAGATTCGCTCTGTGCGTGATTACCAACAGGTGTATCTTTCAGTAATCAGGTGCTGATCAGGGAGAATCCAACAAGGTCACATTCCCCAATAGATACACTTCATCGATTAATAAAAAAAAAAAGCAATAATAGGCAATAGCCACTTCAATTCCACTGCACAAAACTATAAACCATTTTGCATAAGATAATGAGATACAAAAAATGATTGCATCAGAATACACAATCAGGCTGATCTGATCACTGTACTGCAGAAGACTAGATACAGAATCTATAAGATTCCACAATATATAACAGTACAAACCACCGACCTGTAACTGTTAAAAGTGTCATTCGTATCCTGGTGTGCACTGGAATATTGATTTTTTTAATCTAGATATAGGATATTATCAAAATACCAAACAACATCTAGTAAAGATATTTGTTTAAAACGTCCTGTAAAAGGTGAACAGTAAATGTAATAGAAATAGATTATATTCAAAATACAGTTTAGGCAGTGTTTATGCTCAGGTAGCTAGCGTCAGGTTTGATTTATGTTAAATGAGCTTCTCAACCTAGCGGCCAAACACTTTTTCCAGGGTCACATTGAGTTACATTTTAATGTCACTTTTCTACCATTCAACCAAATAATTACTGCTGGGGTGTCAAACCAGTCAACTTCTGTTTTTCTTCTCCGCTTTCAGACAACAATGTTTTGTTTTTTTTACAAGATTGCCACTCGGGATATTATTAGTGTTACAAACTCTATTCAATGAGGAGAATAAGGATAAACAGCCAATGATGGGTTTTTATTACAGTAATTTGATCAGAAGAAAGGTCAACCTTGCAGATACAATGCCTGTTGAAATGTCATGTCCACTCTTTTGTTTCCTCCTCCTCACTCTCTTATGTTCTCTTTCTCTCTGCAGAAGTGGAAGAAGAAGGATGTTTGTTACCTCAACTTTGTACCCGGTTGTGACAGTAACTTTGACAAGTGTACAGTGACAATGGATCAAAGTAACTCTGACCAGTTACATACTCAGATATGTGCATACGGATACACACAGACACACACAAATACATACACGTCAATGCAAGCACACCCTCTATACAAACACTTATGCAGACATGTATACGTACACCCTCCTCCTCTGTATCAGTCTGCGATTGGCTTGTCCTGGTTCCCTGTCCAGCAGCCTGACCAATGAGCTTGAAGCTGCTCCCCCGTCGTCCCCCAAATCGTCTTTTTCCTCCCAGCTCAGTCTCATGTAGGTCAACAAGGACAAACTACTTTTAAAGACAATTCAGTCCCTCCTCCTCTCTGTCATCCCTCCTTTATGTCAGCCCCTCTTTATTTGCATCAGCATGGAGAATGAACAGGAGTGTGAGCCTGTATGAGCCCCAACCCCCCTCCCCTCCCGACCTGTTCATCCATCCGTCTGTCTGCCCCCCCTCCTCCCTACCATCCTGTATCCCCCAACAGACAGACAGACGTCTTAGCACTACTCCAGTACTGAAAGCGGCATGGTGGACTCTCTCTAGATAGAATGATGATGATGATAATAATAATAATATTAATGAAAAATAAATGATTTTTATTTAGATGAACTCTGCCTGTGTCGAGAGTGAATTTATTGCTTGTTACATTTTGCTCTGATTTGATTCTGCCACATATGGACAGACAGACATATAAACACCTGGCAAAATACTCCACATTGCATCTGTGTTAGTTCCCACTACAAAAGGTGTCTACAGTACCACATTTTGCCATGATGACACACACACACCCACAAGGTGAAAACATTACAAGCCACGCTGATAAGGCTGGTAATCAACACCTCTCTAAAACAGTAAAAAAGAGAAAAGAAAAGAATATTATAACTTTTTTTATTAGGTGATGCAACACGACAAGTGAGAGACGTGAAAGGAACAACACTAACCAAAAAAAGATAAATAGCTATATTATATGTATATTGTAACCTTCATGGAAGGAGGAATTGTTGCAGAACTGTTGTATTGGAGTGCATTAGTTTTAGGTAGGTGTACCTAATAAACTGGAAACTGGGTGTATATATTAAAGATCCCCTCCACATGTGTATTTAGGCATATATAAAAATATGTGTCTGACATGGGTGTTTGCAAAAATGTTTTACCATTATAAAATCCTCCTCACACCTACTCCTCCCTCATTAAAGAGTCAAGATTCTACAAATTTGCAAATGTTTTTCATCTCACAGATTTAAAGCAACATCTAGAAATTGGCATGCCAATTTGGCGCCCCACATAGTTTCTGAGTGCAACATCACTGTTGTAAATACAGATCACAGGTCTAACAACTACAAACAAAACTCATTACGTCATAACAATGTTATGTGTTGAAAACTTGTATGTTGAAGTAAACATGTATGTAACGCTGTGATCCTACCCTCTCACTGAAGTTACATAGTGCAGAAACAAGTGACAGAGACCATTCACCCTGTTACAAGACACTGTACCATCAACATGATTTGAAGCTGTTATTTTAGTTTTAAAAAGTTACATATCGCCTTAATTGTTGGACACAAGATGTCTCCTATTTCACTGTCTCAGTATATGTGCACTGGAGGCGCCAAGTTTCTACATCACTCACACTGTGGAATATTGGACCATAGCTCTATTCACACAGGACTAGTGTTACTTAGAGACCTCTAATATTTTGAAATAACTGCAGAGGTTGTCTGTTGTCCTGTGCGATTCTGTCATGTCTGTATTTTGTAAAGTAAAAATTCAACCTAATATTCCCTACCATCTTCTGCCTAACACAGAGGTCATGTGATTCTAGCCCGAGCAATTTGGCATGGTGATGATTTTGGATTGTACTTCTGTTTCTGCTGTCAGACAACTGAACAACTAAGAAATTTGACCACAGTACTTACATACTGTAATATGTTGAAAAACAGTCAATAGCTGTGCTGTGTGATTGGCTGGATTGATGCTTAAATGAGTGACTGAAGGTTTGGAGCAGCAAAATGTTATATTCAAGTACAGTGACAAAGTATTGTGTATTTATGTTTGTAACACATGCAGAAAGTGGGCAAATCAACTTTAAACTACATTAATAATGTGGCTTTTGTAGAACAGACGTTTCACTTCTGAAAGGATGTTACGCAGAGCCTTGACATCATATCCAGGAGGTGATGTCAGTAAATATGAGTAAAATATAGACTTTGCTTAACTTGTGCTGATGTGCCACATGAAACAAAACGTGAGGTGGTAATTTCTAATTCACATGAGGTCCCCTGGTAATACCAGTCCTGTGCAAATAGGGTTCATGATTGACTTCACAACTATTTGTGATGTCACCAATCCGGCTCAATGACCTGCCTTGGATTTTCAATGAGCACTGAGGAAATTTACACTTTGAACATTGAATATGAAAACAGCCTTCTAGTGTCAAAATCTGCACTGACATCATTCTACATGGTGAAGCTCAAACATTCAACTGCAGAAAGAGGAAGAAAGATACAATTTTGACTTGAGTGGGGCTTTAAAGAGAGATCACACGCAAGATAAAAGCACAATTAGCCATTTATGACAATCCGTTCTGTACAAATAGGTTTTAGAATAAGACTTAAAAACAGAGACAGTGCAATCTGACATCGGTTGTTGGGAATATTTTGTTTCCTTCCTTCTTGCCATTTTATTTTTAGCTTAAATTGCCGTCCTCTTTCAGCATCACTCCCACTCCCACGCAGAGAGACATGTAATCAGTGAAAACCTTCCACTGACTCTATTTTAAACCCCAACCTGTATCCTCCACCCTGATATGTGCTGTAGCCCACACTGAAAACTAAACCTGACTAAAATGTTCCACATGACGTGTGGACCTCTGCAAAGCTCACGTTGTACAGTAAGACAAGCACACCTGCACAGAGCAGACACTGGCCTATTTAATGAGAGTGGCCGACACCAATCAGCTGATGAACTCAGCATGTAAGTGAGTGTTTGAGTATGAAAGCTGAGCTTGAGTTGTGGAAAACCTGCTACGAGTAGTTCACAGGCAATTAAAATGACGGATGACGCTCTGTCTGTTCTTTAATTACACAAACTCACAATACACCTGATAGCACCAAACAGCATAGAGACTAGCTGGTGGACACAGTGGAGCATTTAACAGGTAAAGAGACACAATTTTCCCACAGGACTTGGTAGAGACCCAAACAGTTGATATAGAGTCGATACTGGACTTACATTCATGAGGTGGACACAAACATGATTCAAAGAAATGATAATGTGGCTCTGTATCTGCTGGATGTGTGAAAAGGTTCAACATGTAAACTTTAAAAGGTGCTAATGTGTCAATATCGTGTTTACAACTGGTTTCCGCTGCCTCCAAGTGGCCAAATAATCTGTTAATGCAGCTTTAAACCTAATGGCTCCTGCTGACAGCGACACTATGTTCGCCTGCTTGTCACTACTTTGTTTATCTGCTGTTAGTTCGGGCAGGCTAAAGTAGGTTTATCAGAGTGTTTTTGTTTGTTTGTTTGTTTTTGTTGGAAATAAAAAAAATACATAAAACATATTTCTAGATCTTCACAGCATAACAGCGTTGTAGCATTCTCTTTAAACAACTGAAGTAGAGGGGGTTGTTTTAAAATGTAAAAAAAACCCAAGCCATTTCATGTCATTTTCAGTTTCCCAGCTACTTCAGTTGTTTAGGAGAATGCTGCAGCACCATTTTGCTGCAAAGCTCCAAAAATGTTTTGTAGGCTACGAAACTTCCCCCGACTTTGCATTGGCTTGACGGGAAGTAGCCTAGATAATGACTGATTTAGCATTTTTGGTTGAACTGTTCCTTTACCGTAAATCAACTACGCTTACTTTAAACATTACTACAGAGCTGTTTTAGAGAACTGTGTAACCCTAGATGATTCTTAGTTTTTGTGAAACTATTCCATGATTTGAGGTTGAACAATTCATATGTTGGAGGTCGCATTTTAAAAATTATTTTTCGTTGGTGCATTTAAGTTCTTGTGGGAAGGTAGGAAAATGCAGCGATTTAAAAACCTATGATACCATTTTTAAAATGATTCCTGCCACTGTGATGTTTAGCAGTGCTGAATTTTAGTATTACCACCTTTTGATAATTCAACCATCCTTCAGACTGACACTGTATGTTAATATTACACCAGGAACACTGATTTACTCTTAGTAGAACTAAAATTAATTATACTATATAATAATTTTGAAGCATACTGTTATAATTACTTACACTGTATTAGCCCATATAGTTCTCTTTTACAGGTCACTGTTGTTGTTGAGTGTGTTTGTGTGTGTTTGTTGTAAGTCTGACATATCAGCTTCCTTCTTGTATAGAAACCAGAGCTTTGGCTTCCTGTTGTACAACCTGACTCCTCGCTCACGTTCAGGTACACTCTCACATGCACACACATCTATGGAGAGAGACATATACCCCGATGCACAGGAACACTGCGTTACCGTTTTAGCATCTTGGCCATGAAACATTCAGCAGCAGACTTGTCTGATCAGCAGTGGCTGCTGTCCGGTCATAGGGGCCCAGGCTCAGGTCTCTCTGTAGCTCTCTCTCTCTCTCTCTCTCTCTCTCTCTCTCTCTCTCTCTCTCTCTCACGCACACACACACACACACACACACACATAGTCAGTTCCCTGTTTTCGGATGTGCAAAGGTACAGGTGAGCTGTAGTTTCCATAGTATTTAGTCAACAGATAAATAATTCTGGGCAGTAAACAAATTGGTAACTTCTAGACCTTGTGTCCCTTCTCAATTTGTACTTTTCCATCTGACCACCTCTCCTTTGCTTCACGTGATTATCACTCACACACAAGTTTTACAGACAGTGTTTACTAAAATGCCATTTCATCTGCAATTTATTGAATTTTGATGGAATTTTGTAAATCATAAATATCATTTTAGTGACGTAGTTTATTTTAATTTTTAAGATGGATAATACATGAAGTGTTTGGTGTAGATCAGAAGATGTTAAATTTGAACATATCTGCATGGATGGTAGATTTAAACAAATCTAGAAGTCTGCCACAATGCTAGTGGCTCTGTGAGATTGTACTTATCATATGGTAGAGCTTATACTAACATGCTAACAATGACAATGTTCACATGTTGATGTTTAGCAGGTATCTTGTTTACCATGCTCGCTATCTGCTCCAAGCTAACAGTTGCTAATAAGCAGTCAACAAAAAGAACAGCTGTGGCTCAGGGGTAAAGCCAGTGTCTTGTTGTCGGAAGGTTGCTGGTTTGATTCCCCTGGTCTGCATGTCAAAGTCTCCTTGGGCAAGATACTGAACCCCAAATTGCTCCTGATGTGCTGATCGGCACCTTGCATGGCAGCCCCCGCCATCAGTGTATGAATGTATGAATTACTGTAAGTCGCTTTGGACAAAAGTGTCTGCTAAATGTAAAATATGTACAGTATTTAATAATAAACTTTATTCATATAGCACTTTTTAAAAACACAGTTTACAAAGTGCTTTGACAAAACAAAGCAAAATTGCAGAGGACAAACAAAATAAATGGCATTTATAGTTAAACAATTTGAAACAAATAACTGAAGAACAGAAATAATGATAAAAATGAATAAAATAAGCAAAATAAAGAAATGGAATAAATCAAATAGGTAAAATAAACAAAACAAATAAATTAATATAATAAACCCAAATGGTAGGAGCAAAAGCAAAAGGACGACAAAAGGACGACATCACATAAAGGCAAGTTTATAAAAATGGGTTTTAAGAAGTGATTTAAAAGAAGTTACCGATCCTGCGAACCTTATCTCCTCAGGCAGGGCGTTCCAAAGCTGAGGGGCCCTGGAACGCCCTGCCTGAGGTCATAAACCAAAGTATTGGGCTTAATAACATTAACCGGTCTGCTCTGGAGGAGAGAGTCAGGGACAGAGCCTGACTTTCTGGAGGAATAATCACCCAAAGTCAAATTAGACTTGGCTTTGATCTAGAGCCATAAACCACATTTTAAGAATAAAAATTTGGATTTATCTTCACTCCTGTTTCTCAACTTGACTCCAGCAGTGATCCACAGAATTGACCTGCATTTTTGAGTGTTAACTGTAATGTTGACTCCAGACTCGAGCTGGAGAGAAAATCTACTTAACTTCATGAACACTATGTTACAGAGAGACGAGGGGAACGAGAAGAGAGAGACTCAAAGTCTGGTGAGTGCTGAGTTTGGGGATTGACCTGAATTCAAACACGCAGACAACAAACCTGGTTTTATGCTGTTGCTTGCAAAAGTGTACAAAGTAGTAATCTGGTGTTTGAGGCAAATTAACTATTAAATGAGTGAAAATTTGCTTCGCTGGTGGTGAATACACCATTAACCACCATTGCTGATGAAGGTTAATCTGACATGACTCGGGCACAAATGTTAAGTTTGTTTGCCCCCTTCTGTCCTCACTCTCTGACTCCCTCCCAAATGTTATAAAGGAGACGTCATATTCATCAAGTGGCCAGAAATACAACTCTAAATGGATGCTTATTGCTCCCCGTCTGCTGGATGTGTAAGTGGGAAAGTTTAGCCATAACAACATTACCACATGATAATATGTCAGAGCTGTTTGTTTTCCATCTTGTTTTGGAGTTATTCCAGAAATACATTAATCCCGACTTATTATTGTCTGTTACCAGCTAAGATGTGTCATTTAAAGATGTGTCATAGACACTACCAAAATTTGATTGATCTAAAACTTGTGGTCTCTGAGTTAAATATTGCAGTTTGTGAATAAGAATCTGTATTTCCATAGGAATAACTAGCTCCAATATTTGTGGTTATTATGTGGAAGTCCTTATGAGTATCTTTGGTCTAAAGACAACATTTAAAGGCCCTCTAGACTAATCCTGTCAATCAGCTTTTTAGTTATTTCACATGAGAGATTTGTGTATTAGAGTTCTTGTCTGTGCTCATATCACTAGTTTAGAGAAGGAGGGGCTCAACAGGAGATGTGTGATGTCACATACTTCCGTGCACCAATAAGGTATCAGCAACACTTTAACCAGGATCTAATGATGTTGTTGTGTGGCCACTGTCAGTTAAAGATTTCCAGTGTTAAACCCTTAATAAATACTTCAGTTTTAATGTCATGGTGTTTTTTCATATAAACGAGAAAGAATGGATGTGCAGTCACTATTTGTTATGATTGATTTCTTTAAACTTTTATTGCACATTTAAGAGACAACTTACCAAAAACAACACAGCATGCAAAGAACAGAGAGAACAGCTGCCATTTCATTCACATTAAACTGTTCATTTGGGACCACATTTGTCAGATATCATCAAAGCATAACCTTTTTATGTGATGTGTGCTGGTTATCAATGTCTATATTTCAAGAGGTCTTCATATTTTAAAACATGCACAGTAGTGTTTAGCGTAAGAGTGGGACACATTTTTCTTCAATAACTACACAAATGTATGTACTGAATGACATTAAAACAAAGCAAACAAGCTACAAAAAAAAACTACTACTAAAAAATCTTGTGGGTAGGAGTAAGATTAGAGGAGGAGGAGCCTGTTAGAATTTCACTCCTCAATTCTTACAGAGGATCAGATGGAAAAGTGATGTTTGTCCTGGAGACTGAAGGGAAACAAAAAATGAAATGAAAAGACAACAACAACAACAACAACAACAAAAAACACTCATGAAGTCCTTTAAAAATGGTAGTTTATGCTATATTATTCTTTTAAAAAAATCTACAGAGGCTCCACTTTCTAAACACAGAGTATGTAGGAAAAATATCATTCCATTCTCTTCTGATGGACCGCAAATCAAGTGAACATTGTCCTCCAACATCCTCAGTCACAGGACTAGCTGTCCAAATTGCAATCTGAATAAACTTCTCCATTGGAGGACTGATCTCCCAGTCACTGTGAGAGTTGTAACTGGGTTGCAAACGGGGTTCTGCTGGGTTTTAAAGGGTTGCTTGCGGTCCCTCGGGGGCTCCTGGGTCAGCCAACACGCTTTATACTGCGTTTATGTCTTAGACAGCTCGGCACGCATTTCTTCTCCGACTTGTTTCCTGGCGATGCCGGGGCCAGAGCTGCAGACCCCTGCTTCCTGTGCAGAGGGAGAAACCAGACACAGAGGCAGAGAAATGAGAGGAGGAAGTGTGATTGAGTGTTTGTTCTGGTCAGGACACAAGATTATTTAATTATTAACTGTAGACTCCTGTGGCCTCGACTGATAGAACCACTGCTGTGATCACAGTCCAGTCTGGGGCAGCCAAACAGACCCTAAGTGCATCAATAATGTAATAATAGTCCACATAACTATCCATGCTTAACCACAAATATAAATAAATAAACATTATAAGCCTAGGTTGCAGCTTTTGTGGCACTAAAGCTCCCACATCTGTACTTATATCCTAATAAGAATAACTTCAGGGTTGCCAGGTTGTGAAGAATCCCTTTGACTGATGGTACTTCCACAAAATGGCTGGATGTGGCCCAAAATTAATTTGTTATTTACTTATTAAACATTTATAACTAACATTTAAACATTTATAACTGCATTTTTACAAAATAGAAAGCACAAAAAACAGCCAACATTTATTTTTACAACCTGACAACTCAAAACTGGTTCTTCTTATTATTGGTTTATACCGGATCAATACAGCATTGGTAAGTATTTATTAACCATTAATAACATGATCAGTTACAACTTTTAAACTGTTGACAAAGAGTTAGTTACTACTTTACTATGCTTCCCAAATGTTCAAAACTGTGGTAAAGTATACTCTTATTATTTAAAGCAACAAGATGTGACTTCCTGGTGAAACACAGTTAATTGTTGAGTCTCACCCAGGTCCTAACTGCTGATCTGGGGATGAGACTCAACAATCAACTATCTTTCTCTAAGAAGTGGAAAGAAATATATTTTATCTGTTACATTTCTCTCATTTTATCTTAGATTTTAGTGCTAATTAACGTGTTTTGGCTATAAAAATGTTATCCAAACATTTCATAGTACACAATATTAAGCCATTCTAGTTGCCGTACAGCAACAAGTTCAGTCCAGACTGAAGTATCCACTATTTGTTGTATCGCCATGAAATTTGAGATACTTGCAAATTGCAAAGTGCAAAGTGCAAATTGTAGCGCCAACAGGTTCCAGGTTACTGCAGCAGAGTAGTTCCTCACCTGGAAGTAGCAGCAGCAGCGGCAGCAGCAGCCTCTCTGTGCCTGACCTGCCTCATCACCTTCAGCGTGCGACAGATCTGTCTCAGGGTCATCTTCGGAGCGTGGCACACCAGGCGGGGACGCGGGGTGCAGCGAGGGCCCCGGTATGTGAGGATTGCCATATAGTGGCCCCCTCGGTTTTCTCTCCCAAACAGCTGCAGGGGCTGAGCAGTGGCATAGCAGGATGCAAACTGGGAGTCAAGGTGGAAGAGAAGAGAGGAATTTGTCATATGTTGTACATATCTAGATTAGATGCATAGATACTATACGCTGATATATATATCAGCTGATATATATATACATGCATATATAACGTGTGTATATATATATTTATATATATATATTTATATATAAACACATGTTATATATGCATGTACACCTGCATACATACATAGGGTTAATTCCATTTCAGTGGAAACAATAATAGGGCCATGCAAAATTATTTAAATTTTGAGATTGATTACAATATTTGCAATAATGCAATAAGTGAATATACAGAGATTTGAATACTTTTTTCTTCACTTTTCTCTTGACCTTTATCCCTGAACTCTTCTAACTTTAAAATGATGATATGATATGATACTAAATATTCCCAATCCTCTTCTGTACAAACTCAAAGCCTTTGTGACAGTTTTGTGACAGTTGTTGTTTTCAGATCTGTTATATTCCACTCTTCAATAGCACAGATGCATTCAGTTGTATATAATATAAATAATGAATTTCATTGGCTTTATGATTTGGTTTCATTAAAGAAGACTGCGCTTGAATATCTTTTCCCTCATAATACAGACTTCATGGTATTTGGGATATTGACCTGATGACATGTATTTTATTTTAACCATTTCATGCACCCCCAAAGCTCTGTCCACAATTCTGTTTGATTATTGCCTTTCTCTTCTCTTAGTCATTTTTTGATATGGCTTCATAAATTCAGATTGGGAGAGAGATGAGTAAATACACCAAGTACATCTGGAATAACTGTTAAATCCTCTTACTGGTACAAAATACTTTGCAACTAAATAAGCTGTTAGAAATGCTTTTATCCTGATTTTAATTACATAACTTGGATTTTTTTTTTTTTCTGTGACAGGACATCTGTCCACCCCATTGGACGTTATGCACCAAAGGGTACATTTTGCTTTTTTTTTTTAGATCTGCCTTATTTCGTAATTTTTAAAATCAAAATCATGATATAACTAACACTTACTTACTTTAATTAAACATCAATATTAAATAACCTCAAGATTATATCTTAATATAGACCCAATAGTCAGAATATACCCTTTGGTGAATAACATCCACTAAAGAGAAAAAAAGTTTATTATCCAAATCTGATTGACTGTATTTCTAACATCTCTTATTCCGTTGAAAATATTGTTTTTACCTGTCTGTTTTTCTGAGAATAAAATAATTTGACAGTTTTCTAGAATCATTTTTATACAAAAGACAGTGACATTATTTTTGAAGAGTAAAAACAAAAAAAATTAAAATATTACTTTTTGATTAAACAAGTTATGCATGAAAGGGTTATCTCACAAAGGCAGCTAAGAGGGTTATTTTAAAGTTTGTCCCCTTCATCCCTCCTAGTACAGTATAACTACAGTGTGGAGTGGTACACTGCTGAATGTGTGTGTTACTGCCTAAATAAATACACTATACATTACACAATGTACAGCTATGTGATGTACCTGTCTCACTGAGGCTCTCATTTACACTACACACACAAGTAAGAAACAATTTGATCACTGATGCATCATGGGAAGCACAGATAATTATTTAATCACAAGTTGCTATTATTGGCCTCCCAACATTTTAATCTAGTGGATCATAATAGATACTGTATTGCAGGCAGCGGAACAAAATGAGGCCATATGAGCTGCTGCAGTCTCAGCGTGTCCCTGTCATTCACACATACATACACTTGCACACACCCATATTGCAACATTTTAATTAGTGTACGAGGAGCCACCGTCTTCCTCTCGCAGACTTAATCACCCTCTCCATCAGAAACCCAAGACACACACACACACACACACACACACACACACACACAGAGAGAGAATTCAGCTGAGCAGATACATTTACAGGCCTGACACTTGATCATGTAGATTTGCCTCCCGACAGTTGTCTTCCCAGTCACACACAAATACACACACACACTTGCACACAATAGCTGACCTGTTACAGTATCTTTAAATTGTTGTGTACAGAGAAATTAGAGCTTTGATAAAAAAACACGCACATTCTCAGGATCTCTCTTGAGGTACTCTCCATTGCATTCAACAAATTAGTGTTTTAAACTGATTCCAAATATATGAAGAAATATTTTTTCAGTTCTGAGTGTATGAATGTGAACATATCTCATACAGGTTTGACAAAAATATGGAACTTTCCATTTTCAGCATGGCAGGTCACTTGCACTGGGTTTGCTCTTAACTGCTTTGCTGTCTTATTACATAAACCCACTTCACTTTAAACCAAAATAGTGCATCACACTGCATGAATGACATAACACTTAATCACAACACTTAATTATACTTTTATAGTGCAAACACTTAAAAAACAGTGTGGTTCTATGACTGCATAATCCTGAAGTGCAAGATTAAGATATACATATGCATAAACACACACACACACACACACACACACACACACACACACACACACACACACACACCACAAAGATACTTACAGGAACGACAGTCGCCATGAGTGATTGTTAATGCTCTGTGGTGAAGAGATAATCAGAATGGGACTCATTGCCTTCTTATACATGCCTTCATGACCAGGCTGGATGATAGGCCAATCACCCTTCAGAAGGGACAAAATAACCCCACCTACCTGTGACATCGTCACAGTGAAGTCACTCTTGACTTCACACACACACACACACACACACACACACACACACACACACACACACACACACACACACACACACACACACACATGCACACGCCTGTTGCCTCATGTTACACATACACTGGCACGCAGTCTATTATTGAGGACTCTTGTTGCGCAGAGTATATTTAGAAGCAGCTGTAATTCTGGGATTGAGGAAAAAATGAGGGGAGGTGAAACTGATAGAGACAGGAGGGAGAGAGGGAGGACAAGACAGACGAGGAAATGGCAAAAGGGGGGAGGACATGAGAAAACAGGCGGACATAATAGACAGTTAGGGTGAGTAGGGAAGCCGGCGTCACACAGTGTAAGGTGACGTGCCTTAACAATGGGATGCACTGGTGCGTTAAATATCGTCAATCAGTACAATATTACACATCACTGATGGGAAGAGACAATAGGTGTGAGACACGCTGACTCTGATGTGTTTTCTAGTCTCTAAGGAAATGAAACAGGATAAGGGCTTTACTGTCAACACATTAGACTGTGCAAACCATCGGTCAAACTTTTTGTCTCAACACGAGTCAAGTACAAGCTACTTCATGTTATTCAACAACTCAAAGTTACCAGGGATTTTAAATGACATGGAAGCAAATATAAAATCATGCACAAGATATCTCAAATTTAGGATTTTTAAAATTTTAATTGTTATCCAAAATGATCTGTATAATTTGGTAATAGGTATAGGGAAAACATCAGTGGTGCCCAAACATTTTGACTTGTGAACAAAAGGTAGAACAAAGCAGGATGTAATTGAGGCCCCTTGTCACAGGTTATGACCTAAATGTGGACATGAGCTCTCAGCACTTCTGGGTTCAAAGGTGATTTTCTTTGCAAGATTGTGGCACAGCAAATGTTTGGCCCAAAACTTGGTAGGATATGACACCTCACAGCTTGCTGGGCTATAGCTAAACAGTCACAGCAGCTCTTCCAGCTCCTCTCCTCTCTCTGCACTGTGCTGTTTGCTTCCCCTGGTATTTTGTTCCATAAAAAGAAAAAAAAGTTCTCTGTTCCCACTGTTTGCAATCTTCTTATCTTGTGAATTTAGCTGGCTGCTGAAGGGACGATGAGTCTGCACACTTTATTAAAGCAACATTATGTAGAAATTGGCATCTTGTGCAGTTTGGCGCCCCCCAACAGTTTCTGAGTGCAACACCACTGTTGTAAATACAAATCCCAGGTCTGTAACAATTTGTCAGATGTAATGTAGCTGCTAACTACAAACAAAACTCATTACATCATAACAGTGTTATGTGTTGAAAACTTTTATGTTGAAGTAAACATGTATGTAACACTGTGATCCTACCCTCTCACTGAAGTTACATAGTGCAAAGACAAGTGACAGAGACACCATTCAGCCTGTTACAAGACACTGTACCATCAAAATGATTTTGAATCGGTTATTTTAATGTAAAAAGTTACATAATGTTGCTTTTATTTAAAAAAATACATAGACAGACAAAGTTCTGAGACATTTGAGTTGTATTTATTTATTTAATGATAAAGCTCCAATCAAACC
Source organism: Pagrus major (assembly GCF_040436345.1). Taxonomy (NCBI): domain Eukaryota; kingdom Metazoa; phylum Chordata; class Actinopteri; order Spariformes; family Sparidae; genus Pagrus; species Pagrus major. Next base: position 27,958,785 of record NC_133222.1, on the reverse strand, counting down.
CAAGTACTATTCATTCATTATTCATTTATTATCAGAAACACCATTATTTCCATATATGTTGAATTGTATGCCTGCTTGTAAACATAATTCAAATTTTTGTAAGTTCAGCCGACCTGCAGTGTACTGACTAAAAATCTCTCTGGCCTACACAAGGAATTAGAATAACTGGAATTAGGTAAGTGTAATCGAACACTATCTCCATTTCCCTCAGTTACTAGAAATTAGGAATTCACAGTAATTCTGTAATGCAACCATAAAAATAGCATTAAGGGGTTAATGTTGTAGGCTTACAGCATATGTGTTATAGATGTGATGCAACATTTTGTGCTAAAATGTTCCTTAATTTGCCAAAAACCGCAGGAATCTAGGACCCATTAGTCACTTCATGCACGTTGAGTCTTTTCTAACCTTCCATTTAATTCTATAGCTATGATGGTAAAGGTGGTTTGAATATTTTGTATTATAAACTGAGATTAAAAGAGGGATGTGACAAGAAAAGAGAGAAAAAAGAACTGTCTTAATGTTTAATGTTATAGAGATACTAGAAAATCAGACTATTGGACACCATCTCATAGCAGACATTTTGACTTGTCAAACACAGGTGAAGCACATATTATTTAACATGATCTGCATTCTCTGCATGTGTTCCTGTGAAAGGGTCCTGCTATTGCTCATGCTGGCTCACTGATGCACCCAAGTGTCACAGAGCCATCATTAACGACATTTGTTCCAGCTGTGCTTCTCCTGCAGTGACCAGGCACAACTCTTTCTGTTTCAAAATATAGATTGCGTATTATAATATTCATGTCTGTTTGAGGGCACCATCAGTTTGGCGAACACAAATGTTCAGATTGATGTATAATTCATTCATTATCAACTAAAGGAACTGTGAAACTTTGTGACCCACATGTCTCTAAACTCACAATACTAAATGAGGGGTGTGTGTGAATGTTTTACCTCTAGAATCGGCTCATATAATCACTCAGGTGTTGAATCATCTGCAAAAAAAAAAGACATATAAAACTTCACATATTTGTCTTTGTCACCTGCTGTTTCATCAACTCCCTTGGCACCTCTCTACTGCTCTCTGTCTCTCACATCACCCATTTACTGTAGCTATGTATACTATGGTCCTTCTCTGCCCCCTGCTGTTTTCTACAAAGCTCTACTTCTGTGTAGGTTGAGAAACCATGCAACTTGTGTTGTATTCACTTGTGAGATAATGCAGTTTTAGAAACATTCATTCAGTCATTTTATTTTCTTGTAGTTGTCCATGATGTATAGCAATGTAGTACTTTGTATTGTGTATTATATATTATATTCAGTATTGAAAACTTATGTAAGTATTTTAAAGTTTTGCAGTTGATAATATCAGTGCCAGCACATTGATGAAAATTGGACTCAAATCCTGACAGAAAAAGAAGAAGATGATTGATGAATATGGCCAATTTTGATTTAAATTTATCAAACTTATTTACACTTATTTATATGCTAAAAAATGACTTCAATTAAAATAGATGGTGACACAAGAAATGGCAAGAATGGTAAAAATAACACAATATTTACAAATATATACATACATACATACATACATCTACCATACTGCAAGATTAAAAAAGGTCTGATAGAATAAATAGAATAACATTTGAATATGAATCTAAAATGTGCTAAATAAGAGCATTCACATAACCATCACTGATAAATGGTAAATTTATAGTTCAGTAATTTTACTGTTAAGAAGCAATAACATGGTTCTTAAAACATTCATTAAGTAATTGTAAAGTTTAAAAACATCAGTTGCAACTCATCCAAATAATGTTAATAAATGAACCACACAGTATTTATTATTATGAACAATATGATAAATCGCAACTTTCCAACAAACAATTGCTAATAAGTCGTTTACAAAGCATTTCATTGCTTGTTAACAGGGAAATAGCTGTTAAATAAAGTTAAAACAACTGTATTTGCCATTTTTTATTATCGCTACCGCCCTGGCCTCTTCCTCTTCCTCCTCTGCCTCTTCAAGGCATTAAAGGTCCAAGGATTTAATAACTGCAGACACTGTGGTGACTGGTCATACTGGTATCTTAAGGGACACTGTGGCATTGTGACGGAGAGCAACGTGTGCTGATAAGAATGTGTTTAACTGTGGGTAGAGAGGACCAGTTTTCAGGACAACTAGGCCTAATTTTAGACCAGGATGTCTTCACTACATGGTTGTTTATTTTAGTTCTTAAGCGTTATCATACATGTCTAGAGTCAGACCTTCATACTCCTTGTCATAAAGTCACAGGATTTTTGTTTTCGTTTCTGTAAAGCAAATTGATTCTATTTTGCAAACCTCCCACCTAACCTCTAATAGCTTTCTCTCGTCATATTATGACTCGTTGTGAATGCTGAATTTGATTGTGCCTATCTATACCTAATAATTGTAGGCTACCACCTCGTCCATCGTGTTTTTGTAACACGTCACATATTTTACCAAAACACGCTGGACGGCGCTCGCGGACAACTCCTGAGTTGCCTTCGGAGCCACGTGCGACTTCCCTGTTTCGTTAAACGCGGTCCTAAATGTCCTTCGTTACGCACTTAAACGTGTTTTTAAACTGCTGCTGCAGCTTCCACGCTCTCCCAAACATCACACCTCGCAAACTTGGATAATATAAAATATTTACACTTCAATATTAGTTATTTCTTTACTATTTGTTTGTGCTTCATTTTAACCTCACCTGTGGAATGAGTATTTCCAACACTACATGTAGGCAGCAGCTCATCTGTTCGCTCAAGATAAAGCTGAAAGTAAACAAATACACGCCCTCTGTGTTAGGAGACCTTAAAATAGGCCACATTCTATCACGTATATTCAAAATAGTACTAATTTAATCTGCCTGTGCATGAACATTTCAGTTTGGGAGATGTTGCACGAACTCGTCATTAAGAAAGTGATCGAAGTGAGGAGCGCACAAAGATTTATGTCATTATTAGTGTTGAGAAACGTATCCAGATGTCAGGTTTACGTTTAGTGAAACGAGTTAGATGTATTGGATTTACATTTTAGACTTAAAAGCTTCAGAGTAGCCTGTGGGCTCTGATATTGACTTATCGATCAGGAAGTGATGACAGCTCTTGACGCTATGTCACTTAGGCCTACTAGTTGACGTCCATAGTGAACCTTAAAAACCTAAAAGCTGTCACTTGTAGAGATGGTAACAAATGTAACCAAATTATTCACTAATTATCTATTTGCTCTACAAAACAGATTAAGCGGACTTAATCTTCACTTTTCACAGCAACAGGTGGATCTGGATGGAATGCTACATTTATGGCACAAGTTGAAATCACGAACCTATTAAGTCTTATGTAAAAATCGCATTTTCCTGGTTTTGAGGTGAATATTAGTGATAGGAAAGAGCAAAGCTATGTTTATAAAACAAGGACAGCCATCCAAGGGAGAACATTGTTTGTTGTTTCAAGTTCTTATAACGCCAGTGGGCTGCTGTGACAGTCAATAAGTCGTATCTACGATCTTTTCCGAGCCTTTGAACCTCTCACAGACCCCGCCTCTCGGCGCTGTCCTCCTGTGGTTACTTGGAGTTTTTGAGCTTCTGGGCGTCAACGACGAAGTTTGACTTAGTAGACAAGTTGACGGTCCTCAGAGGAGGTTGTCTCTCTCGTTCTAGTCTCTGTTTTCAGTTTTTGGTTCAGGTGGACGCATTGAAACTCCACTGTCAGGATGTCTCCGTCCACGTCCCCCCGGTTCTTCTCGGAGAGGGAGGTGGCCTGCCACTGCACCAAAGAGTCCTGCTGGGTGCTGCTGGGGACCAGGGTGTACGACGTGACCGCCTTCTTGCGGATGCACCCGGGCGGGGAGGCGCTGATACTGCGCCGGTCGGGCAAGGATGTTAGCGAGGAGATGGAGGGACCCCCGCACCGGCACTCCGAGAACGCCCGGCGGTGGATGGAGCAGTACTACATCGGGGAGCTGGCAAAGGACGGCGGCACCGAGGAGGCACAGGTAGAGTCTGGGGTACCTGGAAACATAGTTTTTGTATTTTTTTCTCCCACTTGGAGAGTTTTCCCTCAGGCTAAAGAGGTGACGTTGTAAAAACAATGGCCTCCAGGCAAGGCTGTGGCCCCTGAGGGACAACAGTCAGCCAAAATAACACAATTATAGTTCATTTTTAATCATTCTGCTCAGAACTCTCCAACATGTTTGACCTCATTTGGGAAGTCCTCCAGTGACGTCTCTTAAAAATAGTCTAACCAGAGTAAAAATAAAGCCCATGGAGCCCCCTGTTCCTCACACTGAGCCAATATTTTGACAGTCGTGACATATTTTTGGGCTCTAAACAGGCTAGGAAGTGTTTTATCCCTACATATGATCCCAGACAGGGTGACTTTGCCAAACACTTTGTGGTTTTGAGGCACTGGAAAGCCGATAGGGGCTTGTTGGCTCTGTGAGTAACAGGTGTATAATCGTCTCTCACATGACTTCTCCCGGACAGTATTGATTATAGGGGAGGGGGTGAGGAGTACGTGGAAAATGACACACAGGGAGGGGTCCGGCTCAGTGTTTGTGTAATTTCTGTGAGGAGAAGGAGGAGGGAAGGAGCAGAGCAGGCAGGGAGGGGCGTACAGGTGATATTGTAGACCTGTGGGGGGTAGGATGGGTTGGGATGAGGGTGGGGGCTCATTGGTGTTAATGAATGATTCAAGAAGTGTGTGTGTGAGTGTGTGTGAGATGGAGAGAGAGAGAGAGAGGGAGAGAGAGAGAGAGAAGGAAAGGAAAGGAAAGGAAAGGAAAGGAAACAAAACTGGTTTGTCTTGTCCCAGTAGGGATAAAGGTGAATACAAACAGAGCCAATTTGAGGGAAACTACAAACTCTCCAACACTGGTTGTTGGTTGTATCCACATTGAATTAAGCTCTTTCTATCCCTGTGTGTTTGTCTATGTGGGAGGAGGGAGGAACTGAGAGAGTTTGCATAAATCTCTAACCAACAAAGTTGACATTTACATGGCTTTCCCACTCTCATGTGTGTTGCATCTCAGTATACAAAAGTTGCACAACTGCAGTGGCAAAAAGCCTCTTCTTCTCTTCTTCTTAGTCCTCTCTGTAGCTTCGTGCTTCATGTTGTCGCTGTTAATCTTGTAAATGTATTTTCACACATTTCCTTCACAGTTTGAGACGTTAGTGGTTTTCTTTGGTAGCAGCTACCATCGCAAAGGGTTTCATAAAGGGTGCAGCTTCTTTGGACATGATTCAGCACTGTCTTCAGTTGCAGGTCCAACTCAAGGTGCATGGAGAAAACCTCGACTTTAAAATATTTTTGAACAACTTCTCGTTAAAAAACTGAAGTATGTGATTCTGCAGAAAGATGGTGACTGATATTGAATTCATACTCAGCCCTACTGAGGAACTCACACACCTGGGTGTGAAACACATGGTCAAATGTGACAATGAAGATCATGAGACAGATTTCAGCCCACTGACTGAGTCACCACGACATACCAGTGGGTAATAAAATATCACACTTACATTATTTGTCCTCCAGGTTTGGCTGGAAAACAAGTAATGCTCACTTTCTCTTTCCTCAGTCACTCAGACCTCTAACTTTAAATGTTAAACCGAACTCGCATTTTGTTCTTTAATGATTGGCCTGTAAATGGCATTTTCACCAGGAAGCCAAATACCAGTGCAGAAATGGGATGCATAAACTTAAGGTCACACAGTGTGACTTTGAAGAGGAATTAATTGTGTTAACAGACACAGAAAGGTTAAATACAAAGGTAATATCATCATAAGTAGTGTCAAAATAATGCGGCTTTGGATTTTTAAGTTTGGTTTGACAAGGAAATACAAAAAATTGCGTAATAATTCTGTTGTTCCCTTTAGAGCTGCAAAGATTAATCAATTAATCAATTATTTGTCAACTATTATATTAATCACCAACTTTTTTGATAATCAATTAATTGATTTGAGTACAATTTTGGGAAAAAATAGTCAAATATATTTGAAGATTTTCTGGTTTCTTTACTCTATGACAATAAACTGAATGTATTTTTGTTGTGGACTGAACAAGACATTTGAGGGCTTTGGGAAACACTGACTGACATGTTTCACCATTTTCTTACATTTTAAAAACCAAACAACTCATTGATTGATCAGTAAAATAATCAACAGATTAATCGTAAATGAAAATCATTCATAGTTCCCTCATGGCATGATCCTCCATTACTGAGCTACTGAAAATGGGACCAGGGAAAAGATCATGATGACATCCCACGCCACACAGTTTGAGTTTGACACGCACAATGTCAGCACCTGTTGAGTCATATCTGGTGGATGGAAAAATCATTTATCAATAGAGGAGTGGAGTTGTGACGTCATTTATCCAGGGGTATCAGTATGATTAAGGTGGAGGTGTTTTCATTTTTTACTGCACACAATTTCTCCCATAGCTGTTCTGCTTTTTGTCAGTTTATGGCTGTTTGGCATTTTAATGGAGCTGCATATGTCGATGTTACCACGTGCACATACGGAGGCTTCAACCAACCATTATTATATTCTTTGTTGATCTACTGATTATGTTTTTGGATTTTTCATTTAATCAGTCTATATAATGTCAGAAAATTGTGAAATAGCCTATTTCAATTTAAAGCCCAAGTTGATGTCTGCAGATGTCTGTTTTTTTTTTTTATAAGCAGCCCAAAACCAAATTTAAGTAAGTGAGAGTCAAGAACATTTGTGTTTTTGCTCGAAAAAATTACTCAAATCATTAATTGTTTATCAAAATATTTTTTTTTCTTTATCAGACAAATCAATCAATTCGTGCACTCAGCTTTTTATACAAACAAATTGAGATGTGTTGATAATGCAGAGATGAAATACCAAATGAACTTGATCCTTGATTTGTATACAAGGATTTTGCCTTTTTAGCAGTATGCTTTCCTCCGTGATTACAGATCGAGCTCAAACACCTGTATGGTTATTGTTATAATGGGGTTTAGAAGGTAGTGTCATGTTGTGTGTTACCTTGAGATTACAAGGCCTATACATTGCTGTTAATTTCCACAACAAATCATTTAAAGATGCAGCACTCTAAAATCAAACTTTTTGATGAATTAAATATGACTTTCAATCCCTGTTGTGACATAATCAAGTAAAATCTGATGTGGTTCATTGTCCAAGAGTATAGATCATGTTTCCCATAGCCCAAGATGACATCCTCAGATATCTTTTTGTCCTCAACCTGAAGATATTCAGTTTGCTGTCATCATAAGGAAAAAAGTGTGCAAAAACCAAACAAAAACAACAAAAAATTCTGTAATAAAGAAACCAGATAATCTTTACATTTATGAAGCTGTAATCAGAGAATTAAAAAAACGCAAGGCCTATCAAAAATAGTTGGCAATTAATGTATAAGTAAACAACTAGTCGATTAATTGTTGCAGCTCCATTCTGAAGGCATCATGTGCCAGAGTAGTCTATAGTGATGACAAGCCTTCGTCCCCATTCAGGGAGACTGCTCTGCCTGCGCTCTGCCATACAGGACAAAGTGTTTGAACAGACTTCAGGTAAAGCATGGCAGATATTACAGGACTTGTTTAACGTTCTGTTTGAGGTTGCTCACAGTACAAACAGAAGGAGATTAGAAGAGATGGTACATTATCCTCCATGTTTACATAAGAAGTCAGTCTACATATATTCTTTAGTGAAGAAGGGGAATCCTTTTCATGGCCATTATTTCCTTGTGATTGACAATTGGTATGTGGTTTTGGATAATAATTGAGGTGCTATTTGAATCTATCTCAAATTTCTGGTGATTATGACGATTAATGATTATTCATTTTCATTTGGAGACAGCAATGTTAGTCTGAGACAGCCAGGGCTTTGTATGTGTGTGTGTGTGTGTGTGTGTGTGTGTGTGTGTGTGTGTGTGTGTGCGTGCATGTGTGTGTGCACGCGCATGTGTGTGTGCATACATGTACTTTTGATTGGGAGCAGGTTTACAATCAAACAGAGGGGCTGTTTACACCGTCAACAAATCGAACTGCTATGTAATAGATGCTAATTACCTCCATTCAGAACCAGTGCTTTTCCACGATGAGCCAGTAATTGGCACAGTTTGTCCCTAAATAAACGGCTCAATGTTTTTTTTATGATGTATTGGGGACGTCTGCCGATACAGAGGCATTTAACAAAACACTGATCGCATTATGTGGTTAACAGGTGAAAATGACAGTCTACGCTATGGATGAGAATTGATAAGATTTTATTGATACCATTGCCATTATCAATTCTGTTTATTGGTCTGATTCTTTATCGATTGACTCCTGATAAATTTTTGTTTAGCTGGCTGTAGTCTGAGAGCTAGCTGTAGCAACAGTCTGTCTGTCATCATCTAAAATGGATAAAATCAAAGAATGTTTGTGCAGCAGGTGTTCTTAGTCAAAGGCTAAATTTTTTATGAATGCCTGCCTGGCATTCTTGTTATTTTAACTAGAGGCTGGCCGATGGATTTTTGAGGCTGATATCGAGGCAGATTTAAGGGAGTAGAAAAATTCTGATATTAATACATGGGCCAATATTATTTACACATCGATTAGATACATAAAGACATATTTTGCAATGATTCTTCAAATGTGGTCAAATCAAACACTGACAACGATACATATGTAATGAAGGCAGGATATTTTGCAGTTTAACAGAAAAGTTATTCAGTGTTATTCACTTATTCATCAGTGCACAGAAACAGAACACTTCAACATTTGTTTTAAGTATGTTCTGTTAAAAAGTTTTTATATCAGCACAAATCAGACAACATATACACCAATACCTATATATTTGTGATGCCAATATCTGCCAATAACATTGACTGACCAATAAATCAGTCGGGTTTTAATTATAACATATCCTATTTTATTTACCTGTGATAATGGATGTGCTACTTGGAAACACAGCATATTGCCAGTGTTTCCACCCTTACTTGAAATAATCATTTTACAGACATTACAATAAGAACTATCATTGTAACTTCTTCTAATTGCAAGTTTGAGGCAGCGTAGATGCATGACTGTGACGTCGTTGTTTTACTGTTAGAAAAATGTGCCGGCATTGATAAAAGGAACTGATGAGCTTGAGACACACAATTCAAGAGGGGATACCTTGCTTAAACAGATCAGTACTTGCTATCTCCACGGGTATTAAACAAAACACAGTGGGACAAAATACAAAACAGTAATGGAAATCATTTTAGAAAAGATATGATTTATAATGACATATATTTCATTGCACTGTGGAGTTTCAGAGTATTCAGCAGTTCAGTAATTAATATTCCATCAATCTATCGTTATCATAAAATCAGACTAAATGGCCTTAGATTTTGGATATTATTCAATCATAATAACATTAGTGTTGTCTTTTCCTGGTTTTAAAGGCTGCATTACATGTAGGGATGAAGTGAATTGGTGTAATTTTCTGAACTCACCGGACTGTTATAATACTTGCTTTTAAGACATGCACTGGAAAAATGTAACTGGCCGATATACTCAGACTTTTTGTTCCTAAAATGGGTCAACTATGTTGGATACTAAATTTGTGTGAAGTCTCACTGGAAATGTAACTTTTAGCAGTGATCCTAAGTACACTACTCAAAATAAGGTTGGGATACCAGTTTTTTTAGTGATACACTTGATTGTTTATTCTGTGATATTTCTGAATTATATTTTGTGTTATGTGAATATTTTTGGTCAAAAAAAATAATGCGACACATTTCATTTGACTTTTATTGCATATCCATGCACATGCATATATGCACCCATAGAGTTTATATACATTTTTCACCACAGGTTGAGTAATGACAGAAACACTTATCCCCTTTATCAGTGTGTAAATCATGGGTGGACCTTTGTTTGCTCTGTTCTCCTGTCGCTTTGTCTTGAAGGAATCAAGCCAGCACGGCCTATCTACCTCTGGGCAGGATGTGGAAATTCACATTCCCTCAATTTTGTTTAAATCGGTCAGTTGCTTTCACTGTCTCCTTGTGTATACAGAGGTGAAATGTAAATGAGTTAAACGGGGCAAAGGGCACAGGCAGCCATATGTATAGGAGGAGAATGAAGCTCTATAGTCATGAGCTCGTGAGGATAGTATAGAGATTGTTAAAATGAGTGGAATCACAATGAGTGAGTGTGTGTGAGTGAATGAATGAATGAATGAATGAACAACAGAGATACTATGGAAGACCTCAGCAGGATGAGAACATATGCAGAGAATGATGCAGGAAGTGAGTCTAAAGTTCTTTCAGTCTTGAATCAAGTAGTTAAGTGAATCCTGGAGGGGAAATACCAAACAGATGATGAAAGTGAATCCTAGCACAGATAAGAAGGGACTCGACAGATTTGAGCAGAGTCGAGGTGGTCGTGATGGTCGCTGTCAATAAGTGTTGTGGATGGAATGCTGGAGGGCGACCGGGTCGGGCTGGTACAGCGCTGGAATGCAGACTTTCATCTGCATGGATCTTTCTCTGCTCAATGACGCGATTGTCTTTCATCAGAGGGCAAGCTGAGGAAGAGGAAGAGGAAGAGAGGTTGAAGGGGTTGGGGGGGACTTGTTACAATGTTCACATCTATATTAACACCTGCTACTGTAAGTGGAAAAGTTGCTACATCTTATTGTAGCACATTGGACTAATAAATGAATGATTATTTATGAAAGACTGTGTCTCTGCAGACCATCATAGACTTTCACCAAGTATGAGCCAATCAGAGTGAAGCCAATTAATGTCACAGTATTTTCTATGATCAGCTCTGTTCAGGTGTACTCTACACCAGCGTCAGTTTTTCCTACCAAGCTATTAAGGTGAACCAGCTCTTTTATAGCTCTTAAGAGCTGCTCTGAGTTTATCACCGTGGTGATACATTACCCGGCACATTGTTTACCTTTGCTACCATAGAGACTGCATACACGGCAATTAATGCTCAGGTGCTGGCCTCAGGTGGCTCCCCTCATCGCCTCAGTAACACCTGGAAGTGAGAGAGGGCGAGGTGGAGGGAAACTGGATGGACGGTCAGAGGAGAAAGACATGAACATATGCTGAAAAGGTTCAATTGATTTGAGAAAAGGTCTCACAGGAGTGATACTAAAGCCTGATGTTACCTGTTTGTTCTGAGGTCATAACTTTTTTGACCATTAATCACTTCCCCATGGCTTTGATCATTCGCATTGGTCTGCTGTGATCCCATGGGTGATCTGATTGGCTAGAGAGTAGGCCTGCACGATATGAGGAAAATCTACGATGTGCGATAACCCTGTTCAATATTGCGATGACGATATAACTTGCGATAAATAAACAAATATTGAAGTTTGCATATTATTAACTATACAGTTAACAATAGTGTTTCTGCATTAATAGGTACACTGCTAACATAGACCCGAAACATTGAATAGCCAATGCCCACTGAATAAAGAATGAAATAAATTATTTCGAACATGCTTTTATTGAACAAACTGCACATGAATACCCAACCAATTAAGCAGAACATTAATTTAAATAAGACATTATAACTATATGAAATAAAAGTTTAATTTCCCCTGCTCCCTTTAAACTATTTTCTTGTAAACTCAACCAAAACATCTCTTACCATGCAGAGTTGAAATAAATAAAACATCCAGGGGGAAACAACTTAAATAATTAAATAAATATAAATTAAACATGGCACTTTAAATTAACTGTAATATCTCTCATCACAATCATCAAGGCCCTAGACTCTGCCTAACAAGGTGCAGAGATCTGTAGTATGAGGGACAAAACTGAAATAGAGTAGGGCCAGCCCACTAAATCAAGAGAAAATAAAATCAGGAAAAAATATCTACCCGTTAGGGCAAGTTACAACCTTAGTTATTCCCTTAACACAAGTTCTTGGCCAAGAAAACCAGCATGTTAACTTTGTTAGGTTTCAGACGTGTACGGTGACATGTTACCACATTCCCAGATGTGCTGATGTGCTCACACGGTACCTTACTTTGTAACACGTTGTAACAGTCAGTTATTTATGTAGCGGCACTAGGTGGCGCCTCCTTTTGTGGGTAATGTAACCTGTACGATGAAGAAGAGCAGGTGTACTTCCGCTCCTCATGAGAAAGGATACCGCTAACAGAGCGAAGACTTCCCTTTTTATTTTGTCTTTATTTTGTGAAGTGTTGGTAGAAGAACCTCGGCCTGTGTTCATTTGCATGTATGCCTGTAACATTAGTGCCGTAGAGACCTGGCATGGTATGGTCAGTGTTATGAATAAAAGTGACGTGCGGAAACCCCCACATGTTGCCTGCCGTCTCTTGAGTAACCGGAGCAACCGCACTAAAGTGGACCATCACCTTCCCCTTCACCAGCCCACGTTACAACGTCGTCTCTCCTGAATCCAAAATAAGTTCATATAGCAGAAGTGCTGTTTCTTTTCACCACAAGGTCTTTGTCGACCACATTTTCATCGCTTTTTTCTCCTCCCTCAGCCATCATAACCTGGCAATCACCACCAAACTGATGCCGATTAATTTTGTCAGGGTAGCTAACGGCTAGCTGGGGCTTCATCTGAATGGCCCTTGTATCCAGGGCTCTGTCTGATAGGCTAAATGTTGGCATGCTCACGGTGCATGCATGGCGCATGTAAACAAAATGATTTTTCTTATTCATCGCATGTCAGGCAGTCTTTTGCGATGTGTTTATCGCACATGTTCATATCGCGATGACGATGAAAATTCGATTTATCGGGCAGCCCTACTAGAGAGATATGAGGCCCTGCTAATGTTTGGCCTGTGGTCAGAAAAGGACAGAGGAGAATGTGTAACACTGAGATTTAAATTCTTCGGAAGTGTCCTGGAATATTACAACATTAAAAGTGTTACAAAATAATTTCTTGTACACATTCACTGATGTGTTCATTTTCCCATGGCTTTTCCCCTTACTCATGAATTTAAATGCTCTTTTACCAAACAAATAAGTATTGCACAACATATGTCAGGCTGATAATTTATTGAAGCAAGCTATGCTTATCTGTAAATTTCCTCCTCCCTCAATGTCTCCTCTCTCTTTATACCATTATGCACCTGTCAATTTTGACAATTTTGCATAATAAGAGAAAATTGCTCTTTGCAGCAGGCAGGCCTTGGTTGGGCTGTGTGTATACATTATCTGTGGATGACCCAGGGGGAACACAACGCACGCGCGCACACACACACACACACACACACACACACACTCAAGAGGTGTGTTGTTGCAGAAAAACAAACAGTTGTAAGGGTGTGTGTGAAACTAAAATTGTCTCTCAGACACACCCAGAGGAGGGAGGAGAATTTGGAGAGTGTCAGCCTGAAGGAGTACTTTAGGGATGTCTACAGGCAGAGAGGATAGAGAGGTCTCTGCCAGGGATATCTTGCAGGTCTTTTAGATGAACTTTTGTCAAAGGGGACCAACAACGACAACCTCTGCTCAGGTGTTCGGATGAAAAGAGTCAGCTGACAGTGGTATTGCGTGTGTGTGTGAAAGTCTGTGTGTGTGCTGCCTTTTGCTCCCCACAGGCCTTACCCTTTCCTATTGCCGCTCACTCGGTATCAAATCAGTATATTACACACCAATTAATAGATTTTACCCATGACCACAGTTGTGGACTAGTTTTGCTTAAAAAGAAAGCTGTTGTTTATGGGAAGTTTAGACTAATACACATAAACTGCTATTTTGCTTCAGCACCCCAAATGCAATGTGCTATACCAGAAATCCTCCAGGGTTATTGTATGTCCCACCATGAGAGATGGCATGGCAGTAATTAATTCTTGGTTATGTATTTAATTGCACATAATCAATTTTGACTTCATATTATTAAAATTTTATGTGATAAATTTAGCATTACGATGTAAGCAGAGAAAAAAGTTTGAAAGTAGAGAACTGTTATCATGTCATCCTATTATCTTGCTTTAAAAATGCAGCAAAACAAAAAATAAGCTTTGCTGTGGATGTATTAAGAGAAAACATATGTGGCTATGGAGAGGGCGGAGTTTTTTTTATTTTTATTTTACCTTTATCAAAAAACAGATGCCAGTTGCAAGTGGCAGTAGTCACATTGAGAGAACTTGTTCTTAAATATCTGCCATTAGTAAATCTCAATGCAGGCATGTGTTTGGGCTCCACATCTCAAAATGTTCTGATCATGTGTCACAGTGTGATCACTAGGGTTGGGGGAAAAGTTGATTCCTATATGCATTGCTCTTCACCTGTCACCTTTTTGTACATAAAGGTCGTAAAAATGTGAATTCCTACACCGTTTTTATGTTGGTTATGGCTGACTGGAGTGTCGCGATATTGCGATATTCACATCATAATATGAAACAATTGACATATTGATATTGTGTTAATAACACACATATAATAATATTGTGTGAATAATCCAGGGAAGATGGTAGGCATTGAGCATCTGTTTTTAATGAGTTCAACTGGTTGCCCTTTCATTTTGAGGGTAAGTAATTACCAAAAAAAGAGACAAAACACAGTTAACAGTGATAAAGATGGATTTGATTGCTAGCATTTCTTTTTCAAACTTTCTATAGATACCACAGTAATATCTTTAAAATCTGATATTTCGACCAACTGGATGATGAAACGTAGCGGACGTGAACATGTGTCTATGTAGAAGAAATAGTTTTGTCTATGTTGAACTCCCATTGGTGTACAAAGACTTCAATAGTATTATTTAATTATTAACTGCCTCTTGATAGACTTGATTGATGTCTTTAAGCCTTTAAAATTAAAGGTCAATTATACTGCATATCTTTTTTTTTTTAGTTTATATTACACACAGAACAACATTTTAAAAATATATGCAGAACAAAGCACACTGATGCTGGTTGTGGTGTTAATACGGTACTTAGCTTACTCGTTACTGTCTGTATGGTAACATGAAACCTTCTGCACAAACCAGCTAGCTACACAGAGCCTCTGATTCTTGTACACACACACACGCACGCACGCACGCACACACACACACACATACACACAGGTACAGAGAAGAGGAAGGGTGGAATCTTGAATTCTGGTCAGTCAGGTTTGACTGGTTCTTTTATTTAGAGGGAGACGAGTGATCCTGTTATCTAGACACACGCACACACACGCGCGCACACACACACCAACACATGTACATCACCCTCACCCACCCTTCCCAATCCCATTTCTTTCCTTGTGTCCCACCGCCAAATAGCTTTCAGATACCTAAGTAGGATCCATCAATTCAGTATAGGATTTAAGGCATAGGAATGACTCTGACTTGCATTGTGAATGTGTTGAACAGTATGAGTGTGTGTGATGTTAACTTATTCACCTGAAGTGTTTACATTCTGTCCTTCACCTTGTGACAGAAAGTGATGACAGAAAAACAAAGGTCAAAACAAGATCATCACTAACAAATGTGTTTAGCTGCTGTAAACCAGATGAGTGAGCCGTGTCGTGTAGTATTCCTGTTTACATTCCTTTGGAAAGACAAAAAGATGTGTCAAATTTTACTGAAAAGGAGGTTGTTGCTGAGGTTTAATTACCTGCTTCATGCTGCCTTCACTGTCACCGGACTCTACCGGCATCGGAAATATGTAGCAAACCAAACAAACAGCACAGTTAATCTGTGTTGTATCTCACCCCCAATGTGTAGTTACATTTTTGAGGCTCATTTGATAGCATGGACTTTTGGACTTTTTTTCCAGATGACAGAGGGTTTGGCCCTAGTTGGTGAAATATTTCAGCCTTGGGTAAATGGTGTATTTTGCTATCTCTCTCTTTCATCTAGTGTGAGTGTAAACCTTGAGAGCATCCAACCTTCACACCGTTTTCTGACCCTCCTGCTGTCATCCTTATCAAACCGGAATAGCAGCACTAACTTATAATTAAGTATTAGTGTGAGCAATATAACCTAAGATTTATGTCACGTTTTGTAGTTTTTGTATTATATCACGGTATTACAAATAAATAGATATGTAAATAAAAGGAATACTCCACTTGACTTTATTATACATCTTTTTCATTATATTGGCAATGTAAGGGAACATGTCTTTAGAAAAAACATATTTGTTTCTTCATTTCAAATAGGAATAAAAATTAGGTATTGGCCTACATGTGTATCAGGAGCACTAGCCTGTCCAATTATGTAGGCTAGGCTAATTAGTTAATGTGATTGTGATGTGAATTTGGCATCTCAACAGCATTTATTTGTAGAAAACCCAATGAATACTTATGTTAGCAAGTACAATAGACAGTGTACAAGTCATGTCTATCAAGTACATTTACATACAGCACCAACAGACACATGAGGATCACCCACTACTCTGGCTATTTAACTGGCTTCAATTGAGGCTCAACGTTCACACAATTTCTCTTGAGTGTCCCTTAATAATAAATTCTCCAACACTGCTCCAAAAGACTTGTGTGCTACAATAGACGGAAAATGGCAAAACTAACAGACTTACAAACATGATTAAATTTTTCACCTGTAATTGAAACATGAAATGATTAATGTCTTTTGCCAGTGTATTTGGCTATCACAGCTGCCATCAGTGTTTTACTAAGAGTTGATAAGAGTGAATACAGCCAGGTGTGGAGACTGGTTACTGGTTCCCAGTTCCCTAATCGTGCCTTACACCTGACACAGATGAGATAATGAAGGCCTCTGTGAGTGTGTGAGTGTGTGTGTGTGTGTGTGTGTGTGTGTGTGTGTGTGTGTGTGAATTGAGTCAGTGTTTTTACGTATTTGATAATGTGTGAAATAAATTTATGAAGGTCAATAGGCTTTGGTTAGTCACACTGTTGGATTCCTAAATAAATCATTTTCTCTTACATTTGTTGTAATCTGTGCAACTGATCGATGTGCTACATGAGTATTCAGAGCTCATGGCCTTTTCAGTGTTATTGAACTTTCCACAGTGTTACTGAACTTCAACCTTGCTCTCTCCACGTTTCCAACCAGGGAACTGCTGTTGGCACACCCTCAGAAACACACACACACACACACACACACACACACACACACACACACACACACACACAGCTGTCACAACGCTTAGTTCGTCATAGGTTCTAATTCAATAAGGAGATAACAGTAGGGATTAGAGTGTTATTTTCAGGATTACTACTTCGGCATCAGATTTTATTTCAAGGTACAAGGTTGGGCTTTGATTATGTATCATTTTTCAACATCACAAAACAAAATCTATAAATGGATGAATGAATAAAGGGTCATTTTTTATGGCGGAGTGTGGATGATGAATTGAGGGCCTCACAGCCTGATGAAAATGGCTGCTCTGTACACTAGTGGTACGGCAACGGATACTTCTGTATCTTTTGCCAGACAGCAGCTGGGTGAACAGACTGTGGCTGGGGTGGGTGTTGTCTTTCTATTGGTATCTTTTTGGCTCTGCTCAGACATCTCACTTTACTAATATCACTTATGCTTGGTAGATGGGTACCAATGATGTTCTGGGTGGCTTTAATCACCTACTGTAGAGCCTTCCTGACCTTGGCGGTGCATGTTTGTGATGTTTCTTGTCAGGATCCTTTTTATTGCTCCTCTGTAAAGGTTGACAAGAACTTGGCACCAGAATTTAGCCTTTTTAAGCTTTCTTAGGAAGTAGAGGCTTTTCTCTACTTTTTTTTTTTTTTACCAGGATGGTGCTGTGCAATTACCATGATAGGTTGATTTCCTGTAACCTACAAATGTTCACCTGCTCTACCTCAGCTCCACTAATGTAGACAGGGGTGTGTCATTGCCTCCTCTTTTCTAAAATCTACAATCAGCTCCTTAGTATTGCCGCCAATGAGCAGTAGATTGTTCTCTGTGTACTAGTGTTGTCAAAAGTATCCAAATATTGATACTGAATATTTCAATACTCTTTTCAATACTTTTTTTGCAGTATCATTAATCTAATACAAGCTGTGTTCTTTGCTCTCCTCTCAGACAGCAAGTTGACACGTGTCGCTGTAGTGTCCACACCCCACCACTCCAGAATTAAATTGACTTATACACGAGCTTTGTTATATTTATCGTTTCAGAAAAATCTGAAACTTTATGCCCTGAATGTTGTGGCAACTGTTCCCGGTGGTATCGAATTTGGCTTTGATAATGATATTTTTCAAGGTATTGTATCAAGGTTAGAAGTTTCAGTATTGTGACAACACCACTGTGCACTATTCTGTGAGATTGTTGATTTCCCTTTCGAAAATGAACTCTCATTGTTGATTGTAATGCGGCCGATGATGGTAATGTCATCTGCATACTTAACAGTAAAGTTCTCTCGATGTCTGGTAGTGCAGTCATGGGTGTACAGTGTGAACAGGAGGGGGCGTCTGTTTGTGAGGAAGTCTAATATCCAGATGCAGAGTGTTTTTAGTTTTCCAGTCAGCTTCATGGGTGAGATTGTATTGAATGCTAAGCCAACATTTACAAACAGCATTCTGATGTACCTGGTCCTATTCTCAAGGTGTGTGAAGACAGACTGGAGGGCAGTGGATATGGCATCCCCTGTGGTGGAGAACCAGTTTCTCAAAGCACTTCATCATTATGGTGGTGAGAGCACAGGGGGGTACAGACTAGAGACGGGCGACTTATTTCATCTTCCTCTCCTACCGCATTTTATCCCATGTTGGCAAAGTGAGCCATGTGTGTTATGTGGGTCCATCTGTGGCCCATCCTCAAGTCACACCACAAAATAAATGATCTTCATATTATTATAGATTAATGGATATTTCTGGAAAACTGCACTCTGACCTGCCTAACATGAAAGAAGAGCAGCAAATAAGAAACTTGAAACTTGAAACAAGTGAAACTAAAACCAGGGTCAACTTCCTGATTGCACAAGTTTGGAGTATCTGACCCCAAATTACGAAAGTCCCACTTAATTCTTTTTGATATATATTTATTAATTAATATAAAACATTTGGTGTATGAGACCAAATGTGTGAGTGTTGAGCTCTCGGTGTTGTTATTACGAAATTGTCATATTGTCATAGAAGTCATAAACTACCTTAGCCTTCCTAGGTTGACTGACTGACCCTTCTCATCTGCTATGTAACCTGAGACCAGAGGGGTTATGAAAACAGTTTCTAGCATGAAGGTCACCTGTAGAGTTGCTACCTTTGATGCTCTGTCGTATTTTTGCTCTTATTTACTTACTTAACTCTAGGAGGAATCCTCAGTGATGCTGCCTCGTTACTTGATAGTGGCGGTTAACCAGAAATGTTGGCAACAATTAAGGGTCAAAGTAGATGTGTATTTTTACTTTCATGAAGGAATAGAGTTGGTAGCTGAGCCAAAATCAATATAAGTATGAGAGATGTTCTAATGACTTCACTTCTATGTGCCGCTGTCATCATCCTTTGATCACAAAATTTAAATTGCACAAACAAACCATGACCAAGTCTGCTTTCAACGTGACTACCCAAAAGGGGCGACACCTTCTCAACTTTCTGCTTCACACACAGCTTCTCCACCTTTAGTCCCTATACTCTCCCTATCATGAGTCATAAAACACACAGTAATAAATGAAAAAAACAGACACACACCCTGCAGAGAAGGAAATCAGTTTTTCTGGTGAGATGAAACAATCTTAACACAAATAACTGATTTTATTTCACCTCAAAAAGCACAAAATCATTATGAATAAAATACATGAAAAAGAAATGCATTCAGATAGGCCTCGAGTACAGTGTTTTTCAGGGTTAGAAGCTTTTACAGCACATAGGATAGAAGATAATAAATAATGATAAACTTTATCTATGCAGTGCTTTGCTAAGAGTGATTTAAAGTCTATCAGTTAATCAGACACTTTCTCAATCCATGTTTTATTTCAGACTGGTCAGGGAATTGACACTGTAGGCAGGTATTATCAGCGTGTGTGATGTTGCAAGTAAGCTAAATGAGCGTAGGTGCTAGACTTTAAAGGCTCTTCAGTCCGTCATAAGTAGTATTCTGGATAATAATACTAGTTAGTTTTGTCATGACAATAGTCAAATATTTATGTTTGCCCTTCAGGTTTATTGACAGTTTTATTTGGTGGATTGGTTTAATCTTTAAGCCTTGACAGCCTTCAAGTCCATTGTCATTGTCTTCACTGAGTCACGGTGGGCAATCAAGTCAGTTTTGTCGTAGGGATGCACAAATTGTTTTGTCTTTTTCAGCCAATAACAGTAACCGATAATAACCTGCTCTTCGCGGTTGATGCCAATAAGATAAGCAATTATTTTACATTCTTTTATTTTAAAAAGTTCCTAACCTGTAGGTTATGCACACCTAAGCATAAGAAAAGGCTTTCTTGTGTACACTGCTTGGCTCCACCCATGTACAGTGCATGTTCTGCTTGTACTTCTTCTTTGTGTTAATTGGCAGATCACAAACCAACTTTACCAACTTCTGTATTGGAGTGTATAACTGCTTCGCTTGTTAAGTAAAAAATTAAAGCAATTTCACTTGGTATTTTTTTTGGTATGTTTTGGCTAATATTGCATAATTGGATGATAGTCAAAAATGTCAGTTGCCCATTATTAGTCTAGATGTTTCCCTGTTACTTAAAATGGTTAATGTGACATTTTATCTGTGTTATGTATAAGCAGTGGAAGTGTGGCTCACCCATGTAGCCCCCTAACCTTCACCTTTGTCTTACCCCACCCTCTCCTCGATTCAACTCTGCCTCAGTATTTTTACTATCTGCTCGGCCCTTCAACCCCAGTTTTAACCCTCTTCTATCAGTTCTGACCTAAATGATGTCATACGACGTCAGCACAATTCAACCTGGTTTGTCTTTCTTTCCCCTGGCCGAACTTTGGGATCACAACAAAGGCTAACAAAATGAAGCAGGATCATTAGACCACAACCAATATTCAGCTCTAGGGCTGCCACTGCCGATTATTTTCATTATCGATTAATCTGCAGATTATTTTCATGTTTCATTGATTAATATTGTATATTACGGTAAAATAATATTTTGGAAAAAATGCTGATTACAATTCACAATGTAGCAAATCCTTTTATTAAAGAAGCTGGAACCAGCAAATGTTTAATATTTTTGCTACTTCATCACTTTTTGCTACTTTTTTTATGCTTTATTACACATACTCATTCATTTAACTGGTTGTCCATGCCAACCTAGATTTTCACACGTCTGAGGGACATTCTCTCTTCCCAACCTCAGTCACCTATTGCACTGGAAATCTCTTTTATTCCTCTTCACCACACATTTAAATTGTCCACCCACATTCTCCTCCCTCCTCCTCCTACTCTCCCAGCAGGCCGACTATAGTTTCTGTGTTGTGATGGTACCAGGCCACATCGCCACCCCACTCTAGTCATCTCCTTTGTTTTTTGTCTTTCTTTCATGTTGCCCCTCCTACTGGGACAGAGCTCTCCCTATGTCTTTCTACTTGACCTCAGTCTCCCCTGTAAAGTTATTGAGTCACGCTGCCCTCTCTGAATCATTATCTTAATTTTGTGTCGATTTAATTGTAATTCATGCACACACAAACAGTTACCTGGAATATACCATAACCTAAAGACCATTCTGATGTGCCATGAGAAGGGAAGTTG
The DNA here is from genome assembly GCF_040436345.1 of Pagrus major. NCBI lineage: Eukaryota > Metazoa > Chordata > Actinopteri > Spariformes > Sparidae > Pagrus > Pagrus major. The sequence continues at coordinate 27,937,175 of NC_133222.1, read as the reverse complement.
AAGATTTTTATGAGTTCCTGTTCTGAGTCAATAATCTACTTTTAACAGCAAGTACGATGCACAAGGGATGAAATAGTAATTGAGGTTTGTTTTATAAAAGTCACAGGTCTCAGGTTTGACATATATTGTGAATGAATGCTGTGTAAGCTTGTTGACTGCTTTTAATCACACTCTATTAGCTGGAACATTATAATGGAAGGTCTGTTCAGTGTAATGCAGTCAATAGGTGTCATTCTTGACATGACAATGAGTCGACGTTGGGTGAGAGTTATGTCAACAGCTCAAGCATACCACCCATTGTCTCAGCTCAGGCATGAAGAGTGTACACAGGCACTCCTGGGTCGAACACATAGGAAGGCCGACAATTAGTTGGTGAACTCCTGAACTGTGTACTTAACAACAACTAGCAAATGACCCGCTATTCATTTGTTCTTTAGCTCTCTGGCTTTATATTCAGGCAGTAACATAGAAGATGTGTCAGAGCAGGTGACAGAGTGATAGCACAGCGAGAGATGGACTAAATGCAATAAGATAAGGTCAGTAAGATGGAGAGATGGAGAGGGTTAGCTTTTACCTGAGTTACGACACCTGAGTATGGATTTCAGGAGTGTAATATTATAAATATCTATACATTTGTTTCCTTCAATTTAATCAAACATAATGGAAATCAAAATCGATTGAACATGAATATTAATGACTTAAATAACATTATTAAAACACAAGGAGTGGACAAAATAACAATAACAGTGTACCTCATAACTCATAGTACATTTTCTTTATTGTAATTGTAATTTTATGAGTATAATCTCTACAGTTATTACGCAACCATCATAGTAAGTGTACTTCTCTGCATCAATTAAAAGGAAGTTGACACATTTACCATGTCATGATGATTGTTGTCAGATCTTTTGATTAAATGTGCTATTGTCAAGCCAAAAGAAGAAAAAAAACTTTCAAACATTTTAACAAGTCTTTTTCTCACTGCTCTGTTTGTTAGTGACCACACTCTAGATGTATCCTCCCATGGAAAATGTAAGGACAAAAACAGACCACATCGAGTCATTCGTTTACAGCCACAGCCCAGCAGATTAAAATCAAGAACAAACTGTGGTTAGAAAAACTCCTATGGTGTCAGTGTGCCCCTTTGCTGTTTTTTCACACTGGAGACAAGATGTGTTTTTAGTTGCTCGTTTCGGGTAAATAACAGATGTGTGGTTGGACATAAACCCAATAAATAAACCCCCACCACCTGTTGAGATATTTTTATCAATCTCCGGAACTGGCAGCACAACACATTTCTAGTAACTTTCTCAAATGTAGAATACATAGTGAATTAAATATTAACTATGTTTTTTGTCAATCTGCCGGATTAAATAACGGTTAAAGATTTAAATTAAATGTGAAACTATAAAGTAAGTCGTAGCCTGTGCCTGAACTATGATGTTCTGTTTGCTGCTACTGTGTGAAGGAAAACATTTCTCTCTGTCGTGCCTATTCAAAATCTCAACCATAAGGGCACCGATCACCTCCACAAACACTGAAATATGTGGTTTTATCGTTTTCGAAGGTGAGATGGCTACCAAAAGAAAGACATTTATGTTGTTCAAAGGTGGGGTTGTGTAACTATCAACAAAAGCACTAAAAAAGATTGTTGCTTAATTACTTCCTTATCAGGTGAGTACATTAAAAACTTTGTTGTCCTTGTTGATGAGCAGGCTCAGGAACACTGTGTAGCCATGGTGCTGTGGCTTTGAATTTCCCTAATGAGCTTTTTTACTTTTCAGCCTCTCACCTTTCCATGCTCTACTACAAGCTAAAGAAAATCTCTGTCCAAACAATATGCAAAACCTGATAAAATGCTGAAAGGTCACCAGCACTTTTTGTTATCCATGCATGAAATAGTTGGACCTGGATATGGTGGTGGCTCAGCCTTGCTTCCAATTTTGCTCAGTGGCTCAGCATTTCCCTGTAGACCACCGTTATAAAAGAGATGTTTGTTAAAATGCTAACATGACACCTCAAACTGCAAACAATGTCAATTATGAATCTATTGTCAGTGTTTTTTTTTGTTTTGTTTTTTTGGTAAAACTTTCCTTGAGCTGAGATTTTAAATTTGTAACACTGTTAAGCGTAGGGGGCCAAGTGGGGGCGGGGGAAGCACTACTGCACATATTCAGTGGGCCACATAAACAGGAAGTAAACCCAGAAACTAGCAAACCAGGCAAGTAATTCACATTTGACTTAATAGGCACACTCTTTGAATAGGTTATCTAGTTCCACTGTATTTCTATGCTGTTACTATAAAAAAGTGCCAAGCGATCCTCTCAAAGGTGGATGCAAAGCCTTTAAAGGCGTGCTATGTAGTTTCAGAGAAGAAATTCAAACTCAGAACTTTAATATTCACAACATTAATGAGGTAATAATACAAACTTAAATATGTATTTATTCCATAACTGAATAATAATTCTCAGAGGGAAAATAAGGTCCCCAGAACATGATTTGAAGCTAGCAAGATGGCAGGGTCCACCAAATATAAAACATTATGAAATTGTGTTGTCTTTAAGGGTGCACTCACACTTGGACCTGTTGCTCCGTACCGTGCTTAAAGGAATAGTTCACTCTAGAACGAAAGTCATTATCGACTCACCCTCATGCTGATGAAAAGTCCGGTGTAGTTTCTTATTTCTCAAAGTGCAGCTGGAGACCTGCGGGAGTACCCTCCGGCAGGCATAATCCATATAACAAGCGTTAATGGCGTCCGAGATGAAAAGGTCCATAAAACTACACAAAAACTTTGTAATATTCCTCAATACTGCTCGTCCGCTGCAATCCAAGTGTCCTGAAGTGGAGACATCCAGAGTTTACTCGAAACGACGTCATTTAGTACATTTTTCTAGCCTCAACAGTAGGGATGCAATGGTAAAGTTTTCCCACAGTTCGGTATGCATCACAGTTTTTGGGCCACGGTAACGGTGCGGTTTCGATATCTTAATATAAAACTACTCACACTAGCAAAGGCAATATTGCATGTAAAAATAATTAAAAGCAGATATAGTCAAACCACAAACCTTATTATAAAAATTTAACACTTATCTTAATTGCCTTCCATAAAAAACATATGCAGTATCCAATCAAGTTAAACAGCAAACATTATTGTAGTATTGTATTGTACTGTATTGTATTGTATTGTTTGCCTTTGTGTATTGAACCTAACAGGGCATATTGAACGGTTCGATAAAATATTGAATATAGTGGCATCCCTACTAAACAGTCACTATACTATATTTGCCTGGAGACACGCTCCCGCGTTCACGTGAGTCTCCCTCACAGCGTTTGCGCTACGGAAATCGCGCAAGACAAGATCAATGAGACTCGCGATTGATACACACCGGTATTTAAATCCTGCTGTGAGTTTCAAAGTTTCAAATCACTAGTGCAGGCAGATCCCTCTTGTGTTTGTGTGTCGCTCGGTTGCTCACAGCAGGATGTAAATACCGGTGTGTATCAGTCGCGAGTCTCGTTGATCTTGTCTGGCGCGGCTTCCGTAGTGCAAACGCTGTGAGGGAGACTCGCGTGAACGCAGGAGCGTGCCTCCAGGCAAATATAGTATAGTGACTGTTTAGGCTAGAAAAATGTACTAAATGACGTCGTTTCGAGTAAACTCTGGATGTCGCCACTTCAGGACACCTGGATTGCAGCGGACGAGCAGTATGGAGGAATATTATAAAGTTTTTGTTTAGTTTTATGGACCTTTTCGTCTCGGGCACCATTAACGCTCGTTATATGGATTATTGTTGCTGGAGGGTACTCCCGTGGGTCTCCAGCTGCACTTTGAGGAATAAGAAACTACACCAGAATTCTCATCAGCATGAGGGTGAGTCGATAATGACTGAATTTCGTTCTAGAGTGAACTATTCCTTTAAGCATGATTGTCCCTCCTCCCCAGTCCCCTGCTGGCCTGTACTCACTTTGCTCCGGCCGCAACCGGGCCTGAGGTTGGAGAACAACAAATAGAACATGACTTTACTGACTTTTTGTGGCTTACTTTGTGTCATTTTGGTCATCGACGGCCATCCTGGATTTCTTCATTATGCAAGTTGGCATAGTACACAAGATTATACTTCATGTCTATGTTGCGCACCCATGCCTGTGCTGGTACATGAGCAACTGTACCATGCCAAAGCACACCTCTTCCAACTGTGCCAGGGCCAAGAATGTGTACTGGGCATGAGCACGGTACAGGGTGCTTACACTGGTCCAACAAACTGGACTTTGGGGATCAAAGAAGTGTTTAGTGTTTATCTCAAAATGTGAATATGACAGCTGGTTTAGTTAATATTTAGCCCCATTAAAACAACAATAGTAGTTCAGAAGTTAAACTTTTACAGAACTAGAATCATATATATTTTAAGAGGAAGGTTGAAGCCGCGAGTGATATAATCTAGATGGTGATGGGATGAAGAGGATGGCTGAAGATCTGGATGTGTATGAGCTGGACCTGAGCACTGGGTATGATTAACTGGAGGTGAATGGGTTAGAGCAGAGAGAAGAACAGATTTGAAGTTTGACGGCAATGACATGATTGGTTGACTTGATCGTGGCAGAATCTGATTGGTGTAACTGAAGGAGTAAACGCCCATAGTCAGCTGATTAAGTGGGGAGAGAGAGAGGTAGGGAGAGTGGAATGAACGATAATATAGTCCTGACTGAACTTACACTGAGCTTCATCTAATGAACATCACTCAGTGTTTTCACTGCTTAGTCCATCATTGCTGCCTGATCTTGCCTATGCAGGTGTCTGAAATATTTATGCTGGGGGCCTGTGATAGCATTTTACAAGCTAATGGAGAATTTAAAAAAAAAAAAATGAAAGTGGAGAAAGCATATTTGGAACATTAAGTAACATGGTTAATCAGTGTGTCCAGTGTGTTTGAATCTGATTTTGAGCAGCAGGTGGATCTGTGAACAGAGGCCCAATTGTGGTTATTAAACACATTTGACAAAGCTCTGTAAAGAGGCAGGATATTTTACAGTTAAACAATAAACTTTATTGCCTAAAATAACCCCAGTTCACTGAAACAGTAATTTTTACTGGGAATTTAATAATTAAAAATCACCCCAAGCATTTTTCTGCTTAGAGGAGGCAGCTTTTTCTGCATTATCATACCGAAAAACAGAGTATTCATATAGGTGCATATCAGGCAACATATACGCCGATACTGATATATCTGTAAAAGGCCAATATTGGCCAGGTGATATATCGCTCGGGCTCTACTCTGTAAGTTCTCTTATTCAGGATTTTTATTGAAAGTGTTAAGTAACAGGAACCAGTCAGTGATCAGCATCAGTAATACAACACAACTTTGCTTCCCTCCAGTTATACCACTACAACTACTATAAGTAATACATGCTAACGCTTCTCTGATTTTTCATTGTAATATAAAGCAAACTACATCACAGATCCACATTCACTCTTATTACATGTATGGTCAGAAAAGCTCAATTAAAGGACTGAACCAGCTTAAATTGTAGGTATTCTACTTATCCTGTACTGTTGTGATGCTTTGATGTGTGCCATATAGTGGCAGATCCTATTTACTTGTTTGTTTCCATTGTCAGCTCCTTGGAGAGTAAGCCTAGGTGTTGCACAGTGGGTATAATTTGCTCTATCAGAGCATTATGCAACAGAGGGTGCAAATGTGGGGTGTGTGTACTGTCTGTATTTTAAAAAAATGTATTTAAGGTGGTATGTGGAGGTTTACACATATTTCAAGATAGAATTGTGAGGCTTGTGTTTGCATTGCCTTTTGAGCAAGCACATTATCGTGACTTGAACATAAATGTGGAGAATATATTGTAAATGTTTGCACTGATGCATTAGAGTTAAGATTTTCTGTGTAATCACTGCAGTTATGTTGGTTTAAAGTTAGTCAGGATTTTTAGTTCATATTTTGAATTCTGTCACATTCGGTGTCTCACACTTTTCTGTCACATCTAACAAGATTATATTTGAGCAGAATATTCACATTCACAATACTGGCCACACACACCACACGCACCACACCTTCAGAAATGATGCCGCACCGTTCCAGTGACCTTTGTAAAGTGTGTGTAAAGTGGGGTGAGGTAGAGAATCACACATAACATTTGTTCGCTCACGTAGGCCATGACTGCTGCTGCTGATACAGAGGGTGTGTCTTCTCATTGCTTTCACTAAAATAAAGCTATAAGGCTACTTGTTTTGGTATCTGTATGTGTGTGTGTGTGTGTGTGTGTGTGTGTGTTTGTGTGTTTGTGTATATATATATTTATGTGTGTGTGCGTATTGGTAGCTTTGAGCCAATAGCCTTCGTTGTGTTACACTGTTTTTTTGCTACTAAGTGTAATTTTTTTTATATCAGCTCTGTATCACAAAGATGCTATTCTATGTCTGCTGCCCATGGGCTATAGATGTAAATTTGCTTATAGCTAACTCTGTTACAGATAAGAAGCTTGACACTGTCCCTGGCAGATAAACAAATAATTATCAAATGTACAGGTCAGGATCACCCATAACAGCTCTTAAAAAATGTATCTCATCTTTCTGATGGTACATCTCAACCTCTATTTCCCCCAAAACACTTACATTTATATATATTAATATCAGTTGCTCAATCTTTTTTAAGCCACTGGATGTGTCATTTTGATACAGTTTAATAACTTACTGTAACATAACTGTATTAGGAAAATATACATATTATTATTTTTATTTATGTTAGACAATGTTCTTCTCTTGATACTGTAGACAAGGCCTGGTTTGTATTACGGTACCGTGTTCTCATCAAAAACTGGATCTGGAAAATGGAATTGATCTCATATAACTACATCAGAGTGAGTTTCAACATGAAAAGTATTCTTCCAAGAAGGAACAAGGAAGGTTAATAGTCCCTTTGTTTCTTTTCTTTTCTTTTCTTTTTCTTAGCACAGTGTGATAATGGGTGGTGTAACGTTGCCCCTGTAGGTGTTGAATTGCCATAGGTGATGTTAATAACGAACCGTAGGGGACCTGTGTGTGTGTGTGTGTGTGTGTGTGTGTGTGTGTGTGTGTGTGTGTGTGTGTGTGTGTGTGTGTGTGAGTGTGATAAATATTTCACCTGACTGACAGGAACTTAACAGACAATTGCGGTCTCAAAGGATGAGCAGAGGCAGCCAGTTGTGGATCAGAGAAGAGAGATAATGTAACACTAAATTTGTATCTTAAGCGCTTAGTCACAGAGGATAGGACTCCAGATAGAGAAATGTTTCAGTCTTTCCTGTTCTGCATTGTGATTGCAGCAAATACAAACAAAACTCTAGTTTCCGTGTCACTCGTGGGTAAGTGGAAGCATTAAGAAGGGAGTATTCTGCTGGTGTCAGATACTACTATCTGCAGACATAATTCCACTAATAAGATATTACTTGAAAGTATTGTTCTTGCAATTTCATATATAACATTGTCTAACTAAAACGTTCCTTAGCATGTCACATGATCTGCTATTTCAGTAAACCTTAAGAACCTTGGACCATTACAGAAAATTGGCAATGAACATTTAATATCCAGGAGACCAGAGTAAAGACACTACCACAAACTATACACGTTCCAGCCATATTCTAGTCTGCAACCTACTCTTGTTTAAAAAACTTCAAACAAAATCTGCTATTTGTAGGTGGCTTTAGGTGCTTACTTCACAGAGGTCTGCAGCTGTACTATAGTTCCAACGTCAACTCAGTTTCATGGCAAAAAGTATGTAAATGTCAACTTTTCAAACTACACCTGCATCATATTACACCTCTCTGCACTGTCTGCCTGCCTGTACAGAATGCTCATTATATTTGAAACTTCTCCAATATTATGGCTAACTCTGCAGCTTCAGTTTGCCAGTCCTGCATTGAGATACTCATAGTGTGTTGCCTGACAAGCATAACCAGTTAACCACAGTGGTGACAAATGGTAAAACTGGGTCACCATAAGAGACTTTTGTAACCACAGCTGCTGTTGGCTGAGGGGACCATACTGCCAACTTAAAATAACCATCTTCCTAGCTCACAGGTGGCAAGCATTTTAGACTAAAAAGATAGTTGTAGATGGAATATTCCCTGAGTAGGACTCATGGCACAAGTTTACACTCAAACTGAAACATTTTCAATGCGAGCAGACATGTTTTTTGTTTCTGCTCAAGTCCTCCAGAGCAGATATACATTACATTTACATTGTGGTTCTTTCGTGTTTCTTTTCTGAACATGAATACGTATGTGCTTGTCAGAGCTCATTTATTTATTTCCAGCTTATATTTGCATTTGTCATTATTTGCATCAATATGGATTATGAAGTGTATAAGGCCGTGCCCTTACAAATATCCAGCAGTGTGTGTGAGGCAGCCACAGTTGCCACTTCCTTTAGTTTTGGACACGCCACTAATGATTCATTCAAAAACACCCAGCACATAGTCTGTCTTGATAATGAGGACTAGGTAGAACATTTTTGTTGTAAACCAATCTGTTGTAAACCAATCATTTTTTTTTTTTTTTTTTACCATTTTTACCATTTTTAACAAGAAAGACAAGCTTGTATATGAGAAGAAAAACTGCAGCAGAATGACCAAAGAAACAAGGACCGGAACATCATGTCAGATCAATGTTGAATAAGGTTTTACCCATGTACCTGTGGAAACATTGACGGTTGAAGGTGCTTTTCAGTCATATAAAGGTTCAAAGTTTGAAGATTGTAAATGTTGAGCTCACATGTAGTCATAACCGTGAAATATATAACAAGGTGAGCAGGCTGTTTGACTCACCAGAGCAGAGCAAAGGGCAGCCCCTCTGGAAACAGACACACACATACAGATCAGTGTTTGTATGTCTTCATCATACCATAGCTTATTTGATAGGGATATAACTATATTTATCTCTGACTTTTGCAAAATGAAATGAAATTGGGAAAGACTCAAAAGGCCCAAGAAGTACCACTTTAAACATGTGTCAGTCTGGGAAAAACAAAAAAAACATCCACTATTTTATTTTGTCACAGCTCTGTTTACTCTCAGATACCCTCTGTTGTTAACTGTTTCCGTTTTTGTCTGGTTTCTCTTCAGACTCTGAGAGAGAGGAGGAAGGGCAGTGAACAGACAGACGGACAGACGGCAGAAAAGAAGGTGAAGGAGGAGGACGAAGACACCCCATTCAACCGCTGCAGCTCTGTGGACCTGGACAAGGTCTGTGTGTGTGTGTGTGTGTGTGTGTGTGTGTGTGTGTGTGTGTGTGTGTGTGTGTGTGTGTGTGTGTGTGTGTGTGTGTGTGTGTGTGTGTCTGTTTCTGTGAATTAGTTGGTATGCGATCACATGGAGAGAGTGTAATCCTTCATGAAGTATCTCTTTGTGTATATTTGTGTTTGTTGAAATTGTTCATTGTTACGTGCTCTTGACTGGAATGAGAATGACTGAACGTGTGTGTGTGTGTGTGCGCGCGCGCGTGTTTGTGTGAGTGTGTGCGTGTGTGTGTGTGATGGGGGATAGAAGAAGAGTGAACAGCCATCAGGTTATTGACCCTGCCTCATTCCAAAACTGTCCCTGTTTGTTTGTAGAATCTGAAGTTCTCACACTGCTCGACAAAAGCACACCGTCACTACCATGTGTATATTCTTCCCTCTTAACACCAAACTTTCCCCTTTAAAGAGGTGTATGTCCTCACAAGTATACACATAATGACCCACTCGTTCGTTTACTAGGGTCACACTCATGTGACTGAGCAATCTGACAAGTGTTTTCTACCAGGTCCTTCCACAGCCCAGTGTGATGACAGATTCAACCAGTCCATCTTGTTCACTCTGTTGCCAGGCATCACTGTATTGCGTTGGGTGCATCACACTTAACCGGTCACATTGTAAACCTGATCTTACTGGGCCTCATACACCTCAATACTTCACAGTGTTTCTGCCTTTACAGCTTCACCTATCATTCAGCTCTTTTAATAAAGTTGACGTTTTAATCCTCTTGTTTTGGTATAATTGTAAAATAAACCTTCACCTCGGACACTCCCACCACAAAGCTCTAGTATGGTTTGATTTAAAAAAACAGAACCCAAGTACCAAATACAAGAGGTGTTCCTTTGAGTGTGGCTGCAGTGTTAGGAACGTCACTGTAGTAAGTTTAATGTGAAGCCACCTCCTTGTTCAGGTATGCCGTATTTTATGCCATTGTATTGTTGATACAGTTCAATGCACTGGCAAACTGGTAAAGCAGGAATGCAGCTATAGTCAGTCTCACATTATTTAGATCCTCACTTCATCTTGCATCAAGTCAGGTGTTTGGGGGGTGTGTGTGTGTGGTGTGTGTATGTGTGTGTGTGTGTTTGTGTCTTTCAACAATTTGTCAGAGCCATCTCACTCAGGAATGAGCGGCAAAACAAATACGTGCCGTGGTTTCTTTCTTCTTTCGTTTTTTTCCATTTGTTAATTTAGATACAGAAACTCTTTGTACATGTCAGCAAAATTCACCTGTTGAATTTTAGAATAGTATTAGTAGGCATTTCGGGATACTCAGAATACATATTAAACTACAATGGCCCACAATTAGAGCGCATACCAAGGCCCAACAATCCCCTTTTGTACCGACTCAAAGATACCAGCCACCTTAATATGCCTCATTTTTATATACAGTACATGTATGTGTATATATATATATATATATATATATATATATATATATATATATATATATATATATATATATATATATACATATATATATATTTCCCTTTATCCAGATCTGTTAATGTGGTCTAATCTGGGCTGAGACCTATCCTCCATCCAAGTTTCTTTGAAATCTGTTCAGTAGTTTTTGTGAATCCTGCTGACAAACCAACAAACCAACCAACCAATGGACACGGGTGAAAACATTTACATTTACATCCTTGGTGGAGGTAATTCATATTGATAATGTTTCGCCAGTCAGATCCTAATTTATTAAACAACATGTTTCATGATGATTTTGGAGCTACAGTATAAAGTATGTCAGGTCCGTGTGGTGTTTGTTGTGTGACAGGGCAGTTTAAGTAGCCAGCTGATTCAAACTATCACCGTGTATCACTTGTTTGTGGTAAGTTCCTGTTCTTGTCAGATGCGGCATCATGTGATAGTTGATTCACTTCTTTTTTTAATATATGAGACTAAATGTCTTGTAAAAAACGTTTTCTCTCAGTTTAATAACTGATGACTTGTTGACTAGCAGCTGATACACATACATAACATTTCCTGTTTGCTAAAGTTGAACATGAACACTAGAGTTTGCCAGTTGTCAGCATCAGTAGGCCCATCAGGACTTCCTCAGAAATAATATCTGGCAGCTTACAGTTTGTGAGGTATCAGCTGACTTCAGTGCAGTAATTGTAGTCAAATGGTCCTTTACTTTTCACTGTACTTCTATTTGGCTTTGATTTTACTACTACACTGATGGGTATAAGAGTCTTCTCCTCCTCTGGATGGTTTCATCAACTTCAAGTCTACTGCTACTGACTGCACAGTCCTACAAAGAAAAACTGCATTCAGCCAGGCTGTCTTTTCCTTCAGAGCATCACATCAATCAAATTCAGTATTAGAGCGTTCCCATCATATCATTCATTTAAAGCTGCTGTTAGCATTGTTGACATTTTCGCTAACATCCGGTTTGTTTTGCAGTTAGCAATCTGCTCCCTCCTCACTACGTCGCCACACATCGGGAATTTTTCATCGCGTCACCGGGAGCGCAGAAATTGCTAGCTTTCTTCTTTTCTGACATTACTGCTGTAGCTACCAGAACAGGAGGATCCTGCTCTATGCCCCTTCCCCAAGAAGACAGGACCGCCTTTTTAATGGAGTTCTATGTCCTGATTAGATAAAGTGGGCAGTGATACCAGAAAGTCTCATTTATCTATTTCACATAGGTTACTGACCAAACACTACTGTATATAATACTTATTTTAATAAGAAAATAACACTTTCAGCAGCTTTAAGTGTAATGCCAGGAAATGGCTTGTTGATAACCAACAATATCAATACTGATGCATCTTATCCACCTGGATTATCTGATATCGGGATTTTGCCCGCTCATGTTATTTAACAGTATTATATAGTTTGTTTTATTTTTTACACATTGTTTAAAAATACGTGTTGTATTTTTAACATTTTTTTATTCTTGGATTCCCATTAACATCAGGCGAAGGGACAGCCAATTAAATTAGCCGTTCAGCTAACTCGGGTACATTTACATCTGTTTGAATGTTGATTAATGTACACTACCCTATTTCAAGAAAGAAGAATTAAAGAATTCTAGTCTCCAATTCACATAACTAAAAATGAAAACAGACAGATAACTGTGTTATAAACCATAACACATTCACCATACACATTGTGTAAAAAATAAAAATATTGTATATATATATATTTTTTAAAGTATGTTTTACCCATGTTTTGCACACTGCAGTGACTATTTTTTATCTTTACAAGTACTGTAAAGTACTTTGTCCTGAGTGAATGGAGGCATTAAAGGAAGAGGTGGCTGACAGGAGGCTCTGACGTTGATAACTTGCAAACAGTGATATGAAAGGAAGCTGACCAGTCATAGCAACAAGAAGTGCCATGAATGCCAAACTGTCAGTGAATGCATTTACATGATGCTTGGTGTGGCAGTGCAGATGTCATACAGAGTGAATGAGGAGAGGCAGTATTTTGATTTCTTTGTGTGTAAATGAGGTTATGTGATGAACAGATTATCTTTCAGACAGTAACCTGTAATCACTTATAATCAGCCTCAGGTTTCTGTGTCAGTCTGTGCCTGATACGGATGTTCTTCCCCCAAATGATCAGCACCAGTTAGAAGTGCAAAGGTTTCGAAGTAAAACCACTGAAATTAACTGGCTGTTTTGTGTTTAATGTGATCTCTTCAACCCTAGTCATGGTTTTAGTGTGCAAAACTTTCTCTGTCAGAAGTTCTGACTTGAGATCAGCTTTCCTAACCTAGGACATTCCTGTGGATGTTACAAAACTGACTCCAGGTCACTCTGAAACTTGACTGTGTTATCATCATTGTTGGCCCACAGCACAGCAACGTGTGTCATGTGAGAGACATGAGGAGGTTGTAAAGAACTCATAAAAGTCTTGTCTGATAATAAAAGTCTGGTCTTTGGACTCCGGAAGAAAATCCTCAGTCATTACTGGCAACATGCAGTTAGAGCAAAGTAACCCTGCAGAAGCACAGCACACAGACACAAATCAGCATACAAATAGTCACTTCCTGGTTTGAGCGCAGTTCATCAGTTTTTAACTCTCTGCTGCCACCTGTTGTAATAAAAAAGTGATCCTCTGTTGTAACACACTTTCCTGTGCTTTCTCCATCACTGTCACATTGACCTGTACTGAATGCATTTCACTGATTTCTCACTGGTTGTATCTCGACAGGATTTGGTAGACTGGCGGAAGCCCCTGGCTTGGCAGGTCGGCCACCTCGGAGAGAAATATGATGCGTGGGTTCACCAGCCAGTCGACAGACCGATCAGACTGTTTGGAAACCCCTTCCTGGAGGCCAGCACCAAGACTTCCTGGTGAGAGCGGAGGCTATTTATTATTATTGAAGAGAAAATAACAGGATGACCAGAAAAATATTTCCTGGTATATTTATATATACGTTAATATAATTAGTTATATAATATTTCATTGAATCATAAATATTCATTTAGTTTTACAGACTTGCAAACAAAACAGGCTTGGTTTCACTGGATATTACAGACATGCATCTATTCACATTACCTTTTTGTCCATTCCTAAAGTTTCCACATATGAATGTGTGTAATTCACAGCCTGAATAAAAAAAAAAGCAATATGTTTAATCTAAATGTCTGAAGTGCTTCAATTTTTCCAGTCTACAGTTGAAATGTTGCTGCAGGAGACTTGTTGACTCGGTTGTTCTATCTATTGAAAGCCCTATTTTTATTGGACTAGTGCTACCTGGGGACCTATATTAATTTATAGTAATTGCGTAGGACGTCTGTGGTCTTAATCGCAATGAAGGTGCCTTGTAAACTAAAAATTCCACTGCATATTCCCTATCATATTTCGCCAAACACAAAAAATATAAGTCCTGTGAAAACTCTGATTTGGAGTTGTATTTCTTTTTAAACGACAACTAAACAAGTATGAATTTTGATCACACCTCATAATATGTTGAACAGCAGTCAGTAGCTGTGCTGTGAGATCATGTAGAGTGACGTTTAAAAGTGATGACAGAGAAGTTTAGGAGCACCAAAAAGCTGTTATATTCAAGTATAGCAACAAAGCATCTGATACTTGATCAAAATGAATTGCAAATGTGTCTTTATGCTTATAAGACATGCAGAAAAAAGTACAAGTCAACTCTAAACTGTATTAATAATGTGGCTGCTGAGGAACATGCACTTCACTTCTAAAAGTCGATGTTACACAGTGCCATGACATCATATCCAAGAGATAATGTGAATAAATACCTATGCCGTGTGAATGCACTTCACGAAACACAAACATGGGTGAACAGGGCTTAATACAGTAATTCCTAGAACCTGAATATCAACACCTCCAGGATCACTTTGTTCTGTATGAAGAAACTAGTGTAATGATATCCACTATATAATTAACAGTATTAAATCCACTTTCAATTCAAATGAAATGAACACATTTGGGAGATGGAGGGCAGTCTGCATTAAGGAGCTGGAGCTGGAGCTCCAACCAATAGGCTGCATCACCCTCAATATGATCTGCTAGAAAGTATAAAACAAGCGAGAGGATGTTGATCAATTATTTGATGCTGTCTTGCAACAGGTACTGGGTTCCAGTGGTGTGGCTTCCTATTGTGTTTTATTTAAGTTGGCACTGCTACACCGTCCTGTCAGAGGGCACCACCAGGATAGTCCTCGCTTCAGGTAACATACATATACATACACATGACCGCCTGCACACACAGCCATATATAATGCTTACATTGCACAATTTCATTTTCATTCACACGTCCATATTATCATATGTGTACACACACACCACACTATACATGTTTGTTTTCATCATTTTCATGTCCAATAAATGTTTGTTTACATCAATATAGTTATTATTATGTGTGGGTGTGTTTGTGTTCCAGACTTCTCTATCCCGATCCATAAGTACATTTTCCCGATACTCTTTTTGCTGGGCTGGTTCTTGTGGTCATTCATCGAGTACTGCATCCATCGCTTTGTCTTTCACATGAAACCACCCGCCCATAACTACTACCTAATCATGCTCCACTTCCTCCTGCACGGACAACACCACAAGGTACTACACACCAGTGAGGCTGAAGGACGGGCCAGGTCTCCTAATCGTAAAACCGGTTTAATCATAAGTGTTTTATGATGTGTCCTTTATGGCACAAAATTAATGAATTATCTTATATTGCTGGTGACTGACTGCACATTAACTTTCAATAGCTATAATGAATTTAAACTTTCTAACCTCCCTGCCACTGTGAGCAAGCATATATTGTACATGTTTAAGTGTATGACTCCAACTTGTTTCTCCACAGTCTCCTTTTGACGGCTCTCGGCTGGTCTTCCCTCCCGGCCTGGCCTCCTTAGTGGTTGGAAGTTTCTACATAATCCTCCGCAACACGCTGCCGGATATCCTCGGGATATGCGTGTTTGTCGGGGGACTGTGTGGCTACGTCGTGTACGATATGATCCACTACTACCTTCACTACGGCTCGCCAAAGAGAGGCTCGTATATGTACAGCCTGAAGGCCTACCACGTCAAACACCACTTTGAGCACCAGAGATCAGGTGAGCAAGGGAATCCTGAATTCCATCAACATATTTTAATGCAGATTTTGAAGCATCACATTAGAAAAGGTCAACAGAAAAAAAAATGTGTGGGGGGGGGGGGGGAATGGAAAAAAAATCCTAATTTGGCAAACAAAAGTTTTTTTTGTTTATTTTGACAAAGACTTCATGAGCTAAATGGGAGACGAAAACACCTTTTTCAAATCAGCTCTGACATAGCGAACATTTAACTCTTACATGACTGATCAGCTGCTTTGGCTCTGAGAGGAGTAGAAGAAGGAGCCTATTGCCCTGATGGAGCTTTTTTTTTCTGTTTGTAGTCACAAAATCTATGGTTTCACTCAGTGTCCCTCCAAAAACATTAGTTACATGTGCAAAAGTAAAGTGCATAAAGTACAGCACCTCAATAAACACAGTAGTACCTAAGGACAGCACTTGATTACATTGTGCTTAGTTACGCCTGATCACTGGTTATTCTAAAATTTGAAATAAAGACTTTCGGTTCCAAATATCAATTATTGGCCTCCTTAATTACTAATAATTAGTATGGGATAAAACATATGAATATTTCCTGAGCCTTTTCTTCTTGTACTCTATTTGTTACAGCCCTGTATAACATAGCTTAAGTCACCAACGTCTGATGAAGCTACGCTTTGTATAGCCTAGTTTATTCGCTCCAAACCAGTTGATGGAATCACGTCTAATATAATACATTTCTTTATATTTCTTATTTTTTTACTTTTTGCAACATTTTAGAATTTCGCTTCAAATTCACTTCACAGTCAGATGGAAACATGTCTGCATAGAGCTTAGCCCGAGGAAGATCCTGTTTTTGTTTTGATCCATCTGATGTAATCTTTATTTCTCTCTCCAGGTTTTGGAATCACAACTACATTCTGGGACCACCCCTTCAATACACTCATCCCCGATGAGAAATTCTAACACATAAACGGCTCTCCTGAAGGGCCACAGGACTTATCAACCAGCCTCTTAGCAACCAGCCCTCATGGAATAACCCCCTGCCCCCCTGAACCTCCTCAAACCTCCACAGCCATAGCTTTCACACTTCTGAGGACTTCTGGGTCACTGCAGCTAATCCGTTCATGCATACTATAACACATATCAACCTGCTTTTTGATTCCAGCCAGCAACACATTCTTTGCCTGAGCTTGCTCATCTGGGTGTTTCCCCACTGTGATCATCTCTTCACAGTTGAGAGGCCTTTCTGTGCCATTTTTATAACAAATCAACTTCTGCTGTAGTTTTCTTCACTGCACTGACCTCCCAGCCAAATAATCACCTGAAAGCCCTTTACAACATCATAATGTACAGCCAAGAGGTGGGCCATGGAGAGAAAGAGAGGGACACACACACATGAACAGACACACACATATGCACGTCTATATATTTGGATCATTACTGTTTCATTTAATAAAAGGAATTATATGATTCCTAAATAGCTGGAGAGTACTGTAGAGCACATTCAAAACTACACTGAAGAAACTAAAAAGAAATACTCTCTTCCTGGTTCTTAAATATTTTCCAACAGCATGTCGATCCACATTCACAAATGGAATTGTGCACACACATAATAGCTTACAGACACACAGACACTGTCCTGTGTTCCCTCAGAGTGGGAGAGGGGGAACAGGAAGTGAAAGATGGAAGGTGAATGTGAAAGACAGAGAAGGAAGAGCATGTGACGGGGTGACAGAGAGAGAGTGTGTGAGAGTGTGTGTAGAGACTGTGAGTGAGAGAGAGCCCCCAAACTGGTGAACTGACTCAGGAAAAAAAACAAAAAAAAAACAACTTTTGATGCTTCCCTTTGTCTGCAGCTTGAACGCTCCTCAACTCTATCACAGTTTTGTTTTTTGTTTCGTTGCCGCCCAGCTACACTGCTACTCACTGCTGCAGGTCTGTAACAGCACACATAATCTCCCTCCACCATGGTTACTCTCACTGTAGTTTTTAGAAGCAGCTGTGAACAGAAAACATTTGTTTTCACATATAAGAACATGCTGAGAATCATTTACAGTTTAGATTTAACTTATTTAATTATCAGCAAAGCTGCAGAATGTGCTAATGCGAAGTACTGTTGATGTCATGATGTTCTAAATGTTTAAAACTGCTGTGGAGATATATTTTTGCAAGTCTTGTAATATTTTCTCCGTTTTCTTTTTGTCATTAATGATACAACAAAGGTGTAGAAAAAATATTTTGTAAAATGCTTTGTACAGAAGAGATTTTTTTTAATTGCATCAGCTTTATGTTGTCAGAAGGAGCAGATTTTTTTATTGGTTAGACAAGAAGAAAACGGATGCATTAAGGTGTAAAGATGGATGGATGAGTGTTGTCATGGTGTCAGAGGGACAGAGCTGAGGCATGAGGCCAGCCTATCAGACTTCCTGCTGTGGGGATCTTGGGGTCAAAGGTCACAGGGTCAGCTAGGTGACAAGAGAGGGTTTATTTTCTCCAGGAAAAAAATGTTCTTTTTAAATTGAGTGGGTTTTCAGCACAGACTAAGGAGAACTTAGGTCTTTGGAAGATGAAGGATGGTTTTTAGTCTTTTAGGATCCACCTTCATGTCTCACTCCACCCATTAAATGCCACTGGTTAATGTGGCCCTGCAGATCCCCACAGGATGACGATAGATGAACCATCTGACTGGACAGCAGGAGGTCCTGATGGTACCTGGCGGATCCTCAAAATGTCTCCTCTAAACACTGGACAACGACACTGATAACTAAAGCAGAACAAACCTAATTAAAACCATTACCACAAATAGGTAGGGCACAGTGAAATCATTTTGAGCAACTTTTCTAGTTTAAAGAAATAGTCCTCATAGAAGATTAAATGAATAATACAGTAAGATGATTGTAATTGTATTGCTTTTTTTTCTGGCAATTCAAAGCAGCAATAATATTTAACCCTTCAGGTAAACCTTAAGAGGGCTGTGTCACTGACGTTTCACCAGGGCTTGCAGGGTTAAGCTATAACTGCACGAAAGTTTGTTGTTGTCTGCAGCACACAAATCCATATATATAAAACCATAAGACTGTCTGTCTTATGCTGCACACAGTGTAATTAATTATGAATGTTGAAGGCATAGTGAAGAAGGAACTTTGATATAATCACTATGTACCACGAAGATGTTGCTTCAGAAAGAGCCAAAAATTATTTTTAATGTCTGTAATGATGGTGAAGCCATGATGACTGTACTAATAATGATGATGAGCATGAAAATGATTGTGACGGCTGCATGTCAAAGTGAAATGATTCCACCCGATGGAATAACGTATATACAGATCTTATTTATGTATATTTATATCATGAAGATGAAAAACAACAGCGTGAATGCTTTGATTCTGACAAGTGGACTTTTACTTGTACTAAATTACGCAGCGTAAAAAAAATTTACCCAAATCTGTTTACTATAATATCTTTTAACTTTTATTTTGGAATTTTAAATGTCTATGCAAATGCAAACGTATTTGTAAATAAATGTCTGTATATTTCTGATGTCAGTCTGTCTTGTCTTTTTTTTTGTTCAATCTCTGTTGTACAATTATGAACCCTGCACCAGTTGTATAATGTCTTCTGTGACTCTTGAGCAGCTTTGTCAAAACAAAATAGCACAGTTGCATTTGATGCAAAACTCTTGTTTTCTATCATTGCAGTAAATTATTATAAAGTATTCTGATTCTACTTTATGTCCATCCATTATGTGTTTAAGGCCAAATTTTGTAACCCATTACTTGTGAGTAGAACACTTGATGCAGAGATGTAATATGAATTGTCCATGGTTTATCCTATTTTACAGAATTAAACTAATCATTAACTTGTCATTCTCTGTATTACATGCATATATGCATGTTTTGTTTTTTTTAATTAAAAATTTGTTATATCAACCAAACCTTTCCTATTTGCAGCATGTGGAGCCCAGATTTAGCCCAGGCTATCACAAAAATTGCCTCTATTATATGCCAATTCACAGGACAAACTTAGAACAACATGTTGTATATCTTTTTCAGCTTTTTTAGCCCCTTGCATTAAAATTATTAATAGATGGCTTTTCATATTATTCTTGTGGAGAACTGTAGGACATTCTGTCTCCAACAATGCCTTGTGGTAATGTAAAAAAAAAGATACTATGACAAACAGCAGTGAATGGTAACACACCGGAACAGAATCAACCCCAAAACTTAAAAGATAGGGCAAACACAACTAACAGTAGCTGCTAGCATGGCTAACAGCTCACAGCCTGTAGTTGGCACCAATGTCTCTTATAATGTCTCTGGTTGGCACAGTGGTGTGGCTAAATGCTAATGGAAACATGCTATCATGTGCACACTGGCCATGCTAACATTTAATTGTTAAGCAGGTATAATGTTTATCATGGTCACCATGGAGTTTAGCATGTTAGCACTTGCTAACTAGCACTTAGCCCACAATACAGCTGAGGCTGACAGTAATGTCATGTCAGTTTTGCAGGTATTGCTCATAAACAAAAGTTAAATCTTAAATTTTGATCTGATGAGTGCTCTGTGTGGAAAATTAAGGGATCACCAACATGACTACTGTCCATCTCGAGTGGGACATGAATGTCCAAATGTCACGGACATCCATCAAATAGTTGTTGAGGTGTTTCAGTCTGGATGACAATATTGGACATTGCCGTATGAAACTACACTGAAATTATGTATAGGGCTAAAGATGTATCCATTCAGAATAGTTTGAAAGGTGCCACAATGAAAATATACTTAAAGCTCCTACTTGTAAGATGCTTGATTTTTTGAGTCTCATTCCCAACTTGTGAAATATTGACCAATCCGACCTACGAAACCAAAGCTTCAGTATTTGACGAGTTGGAAATAAGACTCAAAAATCAACTATCTTACTAATTGGAGCTTTAAGCAATTGAAACCTTTGAGTTTTCAGAGGGCTCCATTTTGTATCTTACACTGAATACTTTTTCCCATTCAAGGATAGCATTGGTGGTATGTCAGTTAGTTGATCAGTCCAGTACTGGACAGATTGTGGATCTCGATGGAAATTTTCAAAGACATTCCTGGTCCCCAGAGGATGACATAGATACTGACCTTAGCGATCATCAGACTTCCCCTCCAGCTCAACCATGAGATGGACATTTTTGTTCTAACGGATGGCCATGAAATTGAGTATGAGATATCCAGAATGAATCCTAATGACTACGACCAGGTCAACACTGGACTTTGTCAGATACTTTAGTTGATTTCATTTCTGCAAAATATTATAGTTGACAGCCTCAGTTGTGCTTTGTGTTTTGTACACATAAGCAAATGTTGGCATGCTAACATGCTAACTTAAGATGCTAACTTGAATTACCTGCTAAATGATGGCATGTAAGTACTGTGAGTGTATTAGCATGCTGTTGTTAGCATTTAGCCCAAAGACCTGCTGTTCCTAAGTGAGAAGTTTCACAGTACTGCTGGTGTGGCTGTTGACTCATCTGCTTGTGACCAGTTAATACCAGGAGAGGTTTCTCTGTTAACCTATCATGCCACAGAGCATGTCTATGACGTGTGAGCAGCTTATTCAAAGAGTGATTTTACTTTTTTCCTACTTTAGTATGGATATATTTTAAATATATATTTGAGGACATGGTACAGTGTAATGCTGTCCAAGTGTCAGACATTGGATTTGCTTCATTGTTTGTTGTATAGTAAAGTTCAACAGGGCTCTAATCTGGTTTACCTGACATGTTTTTAAAGCAGCAGATTGTATGAAGTTTTAAACCAAACTGCAGTTGCCCTGGAGCTTCTTCAGGTGTGTGTGTGTGTTTTTAACACAGTTAACACATGGCAGCAGCAGAGGCGGGTGGAGCAGCAGGACCCTGAGCTGCAGCTGCATAAAGCAGAGAGCAGGCAGGAGGGAGGAGCCTGAATATAAACCAAACAGCTCTCCACACCCTGCAGTCCTGGGAAGTTCCTCCGCATTCCTGTCATACACACACACACACACACACTTACATACACACAGACATATACATAGACAGAAGGCTGGGAGGAATCACAAACCGAGGCTGGGTGAGTACACGCAAAGAGTGAGAGTGTGTTGTTCCTGGTTTCTTTTCAGGAAATCTGAATAGATGTTGTTGTGTTCATGCTCGTGTGTGTGTGTGTGTGTGTGTGTGTTCAGACAGGAGTTTGGAGGGGGTGTGGGCCTGCTGTAGGACTGGACAGAGCCTCATCATCAACGTTCTGACAGGTGTTGTATTTCCTGACTCATCCTTTCTTTTAGTGTGTCTCTCTCTCTTACTGTCCCTGTCTGTTTAAACATAACTCAGTCACATTAGGAGGGACGGCACCACTTCAGTCCTGTGTTCCAGTGTCTCTCTCAGTCTCATCCTGTCTTCCATGAGTTTGTGTGCATGTAAGTGTAGCTTCAAGCTCAGTTATCATGCTGTCAAAACAGAGGAAGTTCTTTTATTGGCTCTAAGTGCCAAAGAAACCGCTGTTTCCTGAAGAGAAACTGAAACATTCAGCACAACTTACTACAGTGTAGCTACTTGCTACAGTAGCTTGCTACAGTAGCTGAAATTACAGTAATAGTCAGAAGGACACACTTTGTACACTTTGCAGATAAATTGCACCTTCAGTAAATGCAAATCTAAGAGATTCATAAACAGTTTAATGCTGTTTAATGTAATATGTGGTAATGCAAATGCAGTAAGGAAAAATTAAAATCATAACTGTCAATATATGACTGCACTCATACATGTAAATGTTGTGAGTCTATGCAGCACATCAGAAAGGACCCTACAAGGCACTGAGCAGAGTCATTAACAGGAAGTTCTGGTGTCCTGCTAACAAAACTGTTTTTCATAGCTTCATGACTTTTAATCTTCTTATAAAATGATTAAAGTCAAGTTCTGACAGTGAACTGCCCTCCACCCTGCCCAGTTTGAGTGTCTCAAAATCTTATGAACATTTTCATCTTTTTTTATAGTGTACCATAATTTTGCAGCAGTCTGCAACCATAGAAGTGATTCTGTGAGACAGTACGTAGGCACAGAGCTAAATGCTAACATGCTAATGTTGAGAGGATATAATACTGATTGGACACCATCTTAGTTTAGCATTCTTAATCTTAGTTTAGCATACTAACATTGGCCATGATTGAGCCATGATACTATCATGGCTAAAAGAGGACAAGACCTCACAACTCTTTACAGTCTCATCAAACCATGAGTGGTTCTCTACCTGGCTGTCCTGTTGACGAGGATGATGTGAGCATCTTAACTAAACCTGTTTTGTTAACATTTCTTCTCAGTCTCACCATGAGTAAGGCAGATGGTGATGAAGGTGGCGATGTCAGCAGCAGTGAAACAGCCCAGCTGCTGGAGGATAAGACTCCAGCAGAGAAGAGCCTGACCAAACTGAGCACTACCACTCTTGGACCAGGCTGGACTAAAGTTAGTTGCCCCTGCTGTGTATCTGAGCGCGTCGAGCCGTTGGTTCTGGTGAAGCTCGGGGAGAAAGTTCGCCCCGAGACGAAAAGGTGGCTCATCAGACTGATTGGAGCGCCTCAGAAAGATGGAGGTGAGGGCTTGAATGTCAGTGATGATGGGAGAGAGCCCTGTAGAGCACACTGTCTGCATTGACCTTGCAAAGAAAAACATGCAGATCAAACATTTATGAGCCTTTTCTCTCATTATGGAGGTCTACTGAACAGGAGAGCCATTCCTGGAAGCTCTCTCGCTCTTTAACATTTGCATTTACATGCCAGCAATGCAGATAATAAAGGTGAATGATTCCTATGAAAATGTAATCTAATTTCATATTCAAACTACTTTATTCATGTGTGAATAGGCAATTTCTTTTTAGCATAATAGGGTAATAATGGGAGTTAATTGCTATTTTGTTTCACTTCATTGTGCTCTCTGAGGAGATCTGGAGGAGCAGCCTAGATCTGACAGTCTCTCCTTGAAGGAAATTTCTTAGATTATTTGTTTAATAATCTATTAAAGCAGCCATTAAAACTATAGGCTTACTGTGCTGCCGAAAATGTTAAACGCCATTAAACTTAAATTGTAGTAGAGATCACAAAGTTTCCAAAGACGTCAAATATGTGAGGCTGAATTATTTTGGGAAATTTGTGTAACTGATGAATGAGAGTCTAGAATATTTGTATTTGATGTAATGACAAGGCACGTTTATTTGTATAGCACAATTCAGACACAAGGCAACTCAAAGTGCTTTACAGGGGCATAAAAAATACATTTCAATACATTAAAAACAAGCAGGAACACATCAGGACACAAAACATTTAAACAAGTTGAGAAATAGGAAAGTAATCTAAACTACAATAGGTTTAAAAGAGACAAGACTAGAAAATAAAAGTCACAGTGCAGTTTGAAGCCTTGAAATTGCTTCAGTGAAAGGCAGTGGCAAACAGAAAGGTCTTCAGCCTTGATTTAAAAGAGCTGAGAGTTGGAGCGGACCTGCAGTTTTCTGGGAATTTGTTCCAGATATGTGGTGCATAATAACTGAACACTGCTTCTCCATGTTTAGTTTTGACTCTAGGGACTGAAAGCAGACCTGTACCAGACGACCTCAGAGGTCTGGATGGTTCATAACGTAGCAGCAGATCAGAAATGTATTTTGGCCCGAAACCATTCAGTGCTTTAAAGGCTATGGCCACAAAAACATGCAGTCTGGGCTTTTAATATCTCACTAATCATTATATGAATACAAAGAGGAACATTATGTACTGTTTAAGGTGATTAAACAACAATTCTAAGGAAAGTATCTGTATTTTTCAACCTGGGTCATTTTCTTACAATTGTGGCTTTTCTCACTGTGTCATGTTAACTCTGCTCTCACCATATCTGTTGTTGTAGAGATTTGGGAAAAGTGAGTCCAGCAAAACAACACATATAAGGACAAGCTGTGCAAGCCTATTCAAAGGTCCTACTTGTAAAAAAAAAAAATGTTTAAGTCTCATCTCCAACTTGTCAAATACTGACGCTCAGGGATGGCAGCAAACCTGACCTGCCATTCTAAAGCGTCAGTATTTGATGAGCTGTTAAAGCCAAGTTGGGAATGAGACTCAAAAATCTACTTTTCTTTCAGAGAGGACCTTTAAGCTTTCCAAAAAACATCAATGTTACATCAATTATTTCAATCTCTTTGCCCAGAGATGAAAACAATCGTAAACTTAAAAACATAAACTCGGCCCATACAGTCGCCATTTTAGCTATTTACTTCCGGGGCAACCTAACAAAGCTCGCTAAGTTAGCATGACAGATTATATTACTGGAATCATTCCTTTACAGCAACTTAAGGGAAAGCTTCACTTATCTTGAACATATGCACAGCTTTGTCTAGTCCCAAAACACTTACTCAACCCAACAGAAATTATTACTCTCCTGTCTTTATCTCTATCTTTTTCTTTAATCAACACCACTGGAGCACCACAATCTGCACTTCCCCTTCTCGTCTTACCTCTTGGATTTGTTTAGTGCGCGTTTATTCCATCTTTTTAGCTTTTGCATTAGATATCATGGATTTTGACCCTACTGTACACTCCACATCTGTGTTCCTTTCCTCTGTGTTCCTTCTTTTGTCTAATAAACAGATAAAGACATTAACCTCATTCTGTCTTGCTGAATGTTACATCAGCACATAAAGATCAATCTAGCTGAGACGGAACTCATTTCTCAACAAAATCTTGCTCAGATCTCTTCCACTTCCTGTTTGTTTGGGTAATAAATCTAGTAAACTAGTGAAGAAACATTCCTCTCTGTGTAAGGTATGCAACCAGCTCAGTGTTTAAAGTTTCTACTCCATCTTTGCTCCACTGTCTCCCACCAGGTGCTGCATTACTGGCCCACCCTGGCGAGGAGGCCAGTGGTGACATCATCGTGGTCTCTGCCCCACGCTGTACGTTACTCAGAGCCACTGAAGAGTTGGGACTATGTAAGACTTACAAGACCAGAGACATGGAAGCCTTCTCCTACAATGACAGAGACAACTTTAAAGATTCAGGTACACCAGTGGAGCTTTGAATGCAGTCATGAGCACACTGTAAATGTTAAAGCATAACATGGGCAAGGGTATGTGGGTTAGTTATTCACAACACAAAGAGAATCAAGTAGGTAATATTTAATTTGAATTTACCAGGTGCTCAGATATCAGTTATCCGTTTGCAAGGCCATAAAACTAACGCTTTCGTCACACACAGAACGCCTGGCAGGTGTGTACGATACAAAGTTCAGATGTGTTGTGTTTTTCCATTGCTTGTCCGTTCAAGCCGCATTGCACCTGTCCACTGACAACCCTGTATGCCCAAATTTGGTGATTTGAATATTTCCGATTATATGAAGGAGTAAGTACTTCTGCATAGGCTGACAATATTCCCCCTCTTCTTAAAATAAATAAAACACTTACTGTGAAAAGCAATTGGATTATCTGAGAAATGCAAGACATTCACTAGAAGGAATGCAAATTCAAAATAAGTTTCTTGCTTGTGATAGAAAGAAAAAAAAAAGAAAATGTTTCTAAAAACGAGTCCCATTTATCTCACTGGAATGCTACTTTCTATGTGACTGTGTCTGATTATTACACTTGGTAAGAGTTAGAGTTTTTGCAGTGTAGTCACAAAGCTAGCTCATAAATAAAATGAGATATTTTGGAGATACAGGACGGCGATGACATACACCTCAGTGTCAGATGGGTGTTATTGTGGACATACATCCTTGCACACAAATCTATTGTACCCATACATTACATTCCGATACATCAGTCTCAGCTGTGCGTTGTAGTGCTCATTACCATGGTAACATGGTAGAATGTATAATATAAACGAGTCATATAGTATAGTAAGCTTGTTAGCATTTAGTACATGCAGATGTTAGCATTACAGTACAGCCTGATAGAGCTGCTAGCACAGCTGTATTTTTTCATTCTTGTGCATGTGTGTATTCACACAACACTGGCTTTTTCTGTGTATCTGTGTCTATTCATGTGTGTGACAGACAACATGGAGGTGTTCCTGACCCTGGCAGAGCGGCAGTACATAATCAAGTATGAGCTGGACGGCCTGCGGGCTCAGAGAGACCTGAGAATACCCGGCCTGTCCGACAGCTACACACTGCAACACCGAGACAACATCTGTGAGTGCTCTCAGTTGTGTTCACAGCAGCGTGGAGAGACAGGATGCACACACTGAAAACATATCTGTACTTTCTTATTTATTATCTACTAGTGAGGATTTAATTTTATAGTAGTTATAGTAGTAGAAGAAGAAATCACTGAAGATCACCACCACTAAGACATCTTGTGCAGTGCACGCTTCTTGTCATGTTATAGATTTCCATCCAGCTCATGTACTGTGTTTAGAGTAATCTCATCATCTGTTATGTGTTTTTCAGACATATTGAACATCATGTTGTAAATAATAGTTGTTGCCTGCTGCCCCCACATTCAGCCTGTAACCAGCTGTACTGTGTGAATCTATGTCTTGCTGACCTCAGCTGTTCTTCTCTCCTCGCATTCGATCAACAAATTGCCTCAGTCAGCATCACCCGCAGTGTATGTGGCGTATAATGTATGTGTGTGTGTGTGTAACTGTATATATGTGAATAGGTTGTTGCTTACTTGGAAAACTGTCACCCATCTTCCCAAGGTGCTTTGTGTCCTCGTGAAGCTTTGATTGTCATGTGTGTAAAACTGAGTGTTGTTGCAGGGCAGAAGCTGGGGTCAGCTGGTGTTATTGTGGACACGTTTCCGCTCCACAACCCGGACAAACTGAAGGATCTCAGTGAAGCCTGGTACTCTGGGAATCAGCTGGCTCAGCCGCTGGGTGGGTGGAAATGCAACAGACACACACATAAACTGATGCAAACATGGTCTCAGTTTTTCATGCTGAGAGGAGTTTGAGTTCACAATATGGCCATATGGGTGACGGCTTCTATTTTCTGCCTATAAGACAACCAAAAACTGACACCTCTGTGTGCTGCTCTATACAGATTCAGTCAATGGGTACTTTGGAAGCTCTGTGGCATTCTACTTCAGCTTCCTGGATTTCTACACCTGGTCTCTGCTCCCACCAGCCATACTGGGCCTGTCCATCACCTACTTCTCAGGTAGGTCTGTGGATTGTTCATTCATTTATGTTCATGATTACTTGTGTGGCATTCATGAAATATTAACACTCCAAAACATACATTTATATAAATGTACCATTAGAATGGTTAGAATGGTTCTTCTCACATGTCACAGGTGAGGTTGAGAAGGAGATGGGGGAGTCCGTCTCAGGGTCAGGAGCCACAAGTGTTGAAGATGACTCGGCACAAACTGTCGGCGGTCACATGATCCAGGCGTTGTTCAGCATGATCTGGTCCACCGTGTTTATCGAGCTGTGGAAGCGTCGGAGCTCTTCCCTGTCCTATCGCTGGGGGACCCTGCACCTCGCCGAGCGCTTTGCAGAGCCCCGGCCTGGCTTCCACGGCGACCTCGGGGTCAACCCTGTGACAGGTCGTGTGGAGCCGCTCTTTCCTGAATGGCAGAGGGACCTGCGTATGGCTCTTGCGTCTGTCCCAGTGGTGGGACTGTTTCTAGGTACAATTCTTAATTTTAGCTGAATGAATTGATCAGAAAGATAATATTTATTAGTTGCTTAGTTTGATTCCCAAGTAAAAGAAGTATTGTTTTCCAAAGGAAAGCATCTAGTAAATGTCAACCGAGGTTAAAGTGGTGAAACATGAAAGCACAGAAAAGTACGCTCTGCTCTTTGAAAGTGCAAAACCTCTCCTGAGCCCTGCTTCTGTACTCACATCTCCTGCCTTGTCACGTCTCCTCCTGCAGGGTTGGTGGTACTGGGTATGCTGTGTTTCTACTGGGGGGAGGCCCAGGTCCAAGAGCTCCACAAAGACTGGGACTCTCTGCTGTCTCAGACTTTGCTCTACATGCCCTCAGTGCTTCACATCGTCTACACAAACGTGCTAGCAACTGTTTACAAGATGGTGGCACAGTCTCTGACTGAATATGGTGAGTGAGACGGAGGGGATGCAATGGGGAGTATAAACATTAATGAATTTATGAATATAGTAGCAATATTTATCTCAAACTGATGATGTAAGCATTGAAGAATTTGTGGCAAAGATGCAATCAGGGAATGGGATGGAGATAGTGACACAAAGATGGAAAAGAACATGGAAAACAGTCATTCAGCTGATCTGGTTATGCAAAGTTCATAATGCCTTATGTTACACTTTAGAGAACCACAGAGAGGAGTCTGCCTTTCAGAACCACCTGACAGCCAAAGTCTTGGTGGTTAGTACCTCCTTTCTTCTCCAACCAATAGCTCTTACATCGTATTTTTACCCAGCAGGCTCTTTGATCAGACTCTTTTCTCTCTTTCCCCAGTTCACCTTCTTCAACTACTTTGCAGTGCTCTTCCACATCGCCTTCTTCAAGCAGGATGTGCCTTTGCTTCGAAAGGTAACAGCTGAACTCCACTAATGTAACTAACTCGTCTCTGTAAAGTGTTGTGTCTTCGAGCAGGTACTCGCCTGATATGGTAATATGTGAGACAGATTTAAAAAACAGAGGTATAAATCCAAGATATCCTTATCTTTATGTCTAATATGGGTCAGGAGCCAGAAATGCTTTATCCTACAATTCCCACAATGCAATAGCACCTTTCATTAGACCCTCCCTGCTCATGTCAAACTCCTAAATCTATTGTTCTAAACACAGGCTGAGGTGACCCTGATGACTTCATCGCCATATTCCTGTCTGACCAATCAGCACAAAGTTATAAAGTGACATGTCTCTGCCCCGCCCACATCATTTTTTTTTACATAAATCAAAGAAACTTGTTGATTTAAGGGTAATCATTTCTATAATTTGACTAACAGCAACTTGTATGGCTGTGTCAATGTTGTTCACACTTTTTATAGATGCGAGGCAGCTAGCCATTTATGTAAGAAGATCCCATCCCGCCTTCAAAGCTTTCATTGCTCAGTTGTTTCTACAACCAGCTGTGAGCTCTCAGTGAGCACAGCATCAGACTCATTTGAGATGCAGGCTTCCTGAGGCAGACATTTTAACTTGTCAAAGCGGGAAAAGCACAGGTGTGATCAATAATGTTAACGATGGCTCCATTCCATGAAGTCATGTCAGTGAGTGAGCATGCAGTTCACCTGTACTTTTCCTGCTTTGACAAGTCAGAATGCCATGAAAAGGTGTACTCAGAAAGTTTGAGTACGACCAAACATAATCAGTGAACAAAATAAAAAATAATGGCTTCCTGAGCGACAATTAATTCACATACTCTCTTTGTCTAAAGCGTCTAGCGTCTTTGCTGATAGTGACCCAGCTGATTAACCAGGTGACAGAGGTGGTCATACCCTTCCTGGTGGACCGGTTCATCAGCGCCCCCCATAGGACAGAGAGTGAAGACGACCCTGAGGAGGACAAATTCAGGAACCAAAGCACCCTGCCTGCTTTCCCTGTGAGTAAAAGGTTCATAATGAAACAGGGGTTAGAATAAACTGTGGCAGTGAGTTACACAGCTTCTTGTTTTGTCACAGGGCCTGTTTGCAGAATACATCGAGCTCCTGGTGCAGTTTGGGTATTTGAGTCTTTTCTCCTGCGTGTATCCTCTGACGGCCGTGCTGCTGCTCATCAATAACCTAACGGAGATCCGATCGGACGCCTACAAGATCTGCAAACTGTTCCGCAAACCCTTCACCCCTCCTGTGGCTAACATGGGCGTGTGGCAGGTCAGCCGAGAACACAACGCACAATAGAAGAGAGACAGCCGATGTGTCACACTCAACCACTTATGAGCCAACAGTCAATGCCATTGTCTTGTGTTTCAGATTGCGTTCGAAGTCCTGAGTTTCGTCTCCGTCGTGTCCAACTGCTGGCTGCTGCTGCTGTCACCATGGTTACAAAAGTTGTTCCAGGAGCGTGAGATGAGCAGCACAAACATTCTGATGTTGGCTGTTTTGATGGAGGTAAGAAGGAGGATGGAGAAGTCACGTAAAAAAAAATCACACACACGTGTGTTCGCCTGACATCGATACCTCTGTGTTTTCGCAGCATGTGCTCATCGTGGTTAAGGTGGTTCTTGCGGTAGTGATCCCAGATGAACCGGACTGGATCCGTAAAAAGAGAGAGCATATTGAATACACATCCATGCAGGCCTTGAGAGAGCAGGTTAACCACCATGCATTTCATTATTTAGCATTTTTAGCATTGTGGTTCTTCTTTACGAGTGTGACAACTTCTCTTTCTTTCCTTCTAGAGGGTGCAGTCTGAAGACTCCTGATTGCGTTTCAAAGTGTTGGGGTGGTGCTTAATGTTATCCTGTGCTGAGCTGCTGCAACCAGAAGATACCAACCTCGGTGTTGTGTGGGCCCAGACAGGAGAACAGTCTCGGCTCTCCATCAGGGCCCACAATGCATACCGCTGTGCCCACAATGCTCCACCTGTATAAGTGTTTCAGCTGCTCTCACTAATCAACACGGTGCTTCTGCAATGTACGCACTTTGAAAACCCACTCATGTCACATGTATACTGCAAGTGCAATTTGAACAGCAGCTAAATTGTTGTTTTTTTTTCTCAAATATGAGACAGCTATTGGATGTCTTGGTTATGTGTACAGATGCCCTTTAAAGAGCTGATGGTAAAGGAGATTTTCACAGGGTTGGTTTAGAGCTCTTGTACGATCGCTATGGCTACGGTATGTACAGTCAATATTGACAGTAGTAAGGGACAGATGGGGCAGAGTATTTGATGTCACTGGCAGGGTCAAACAGAGAGAAAAGGCTTGACAAATTGTTCCATTTTTTTCTCTGGAGTGGGAATCTTTCAGGTGTGTTTTTGCTCAGTGCTATTACCTGATAAGCTACAGTGTGTGTTCAGGAGGACAGTGTCATTATTGGAGTGGTTAGCATAAGACAAAAAGGCAGAAATATAGATGAAAGTCGGTCTTTTAAAGAAGCTTTAATGATAATTTTATGTGAAAAAGTACGAGTAGTAACAGAGAGAGAAAAGAAGCACCACCAGCAGTGCATTTTCCCTCAGCTCTACAGAGCTTTTAGCTCATTTTTGGCCCACAACTTACAGTAACTTATAAAGGTCTGATAAACCCACGGTACCATACCTGCTCAGCACCAAACAGCAGACAGACTAGGTTAACGGCTAGCTGGTGAACACAGTGGAGCATTTAGCAGCTAAAGAACCCTATATTTCCCTCACAACTCAGTAGAGACTGAAAAAGCTAAAAGGAGAGTGAATATTGGACTTACTGCAGATTTGTTCAGGAGGTCAGAAACATTACTCCAGATCAATGTTAATGCTGATCCGTGTCTGCCATAGATTTCTAACAGAACCAGATACTGTCATTTATTCACTCCAATGAGAATTGCCTAGTGCATATGCAGGTTTCCAGCTTTCACATTTACCCTCTGACTATGCGGACCACTGAATATGTGTAGTAGAGTTTCATTTCTGGCCCATAGACGTCCTGTTCCAATGATGTCACAGCTTTTTAAATCCCTTTCCTCGGCTTAAGGAAAGTTTTACAAATATAAAAACCTCCATGGGTCAAACGTTTACAATATAGTCATAATTGATCGTTTTAACGGTTTGAAGTGGCCTGTGAACAGTTTTCCAGACATCTCTTATATAATTGTGGTTCATTTTTAGCTACAATACCACCAGTGACCACTGGGCAAAATTGGAAGCAAGGCTCGAGGTCTAGTTAATAGATTCTGCTGGATGTGTAAACAAGTAACTGTTTGCTGACAAGTTAGCCACATCAACTTAATAAGGAGATAATAGTGTGTTTAGAGCTTGTTGTGCTGCCAAAAATGTAATTATTGCAGCTTTAATTTCAGAATGTCATTACTTTTGTCTGTGGCTCGATCAGATGAAGACAACATGGCCTGGATTGTAACCCTCTAACTTAAACTGATGCCAAGTGACTTTTGTGCTCAGTCAGTATTGGCAGTGAAAACAGCTTCAGGTTTAGCAGTGAGTATAAAGTATTGCACTACCCTCCCTTGATGATACTGTCCGCACCTTAAATAATCCCAGCATGGCTACAGGACCATGTAACATCCGATGAGTGCATTAAACTTTGTGCCAGGATTTGATTTGCAGTGAAAGTGTTGTGAAAGAACCTCGATGTGCTTTGCTAATAGAAATGTATTATTTTTTTATGGATGGATTTCAGTCTTTACTCACATGTTTAACTGTTGTGTGCCTTCAAGAGTGACTGCTTGACTTCACTGTGCTGCAACTAGTTCACCTTGTAGTCTGATACTTTACATACTGTAAGTGTTATTTCACTGTTTACTCTGCACTGCGGGCAGATTTGACCTAATATAGTTAATGTGCAGATGAATGCACGGGGGAAGTCCACCATTTCTTCTGCTTTAAGGTGGTGTATTGCTCATACTGAATAATTTATTGTTTTTTAGGCATTAGTATTCTTTCCAGCCACCAGGAGGCACTCTACACTTACATACTTACAACATTTAACTCCACATGCTCCTTACAAAGCCCTGCTAGCTGCAGGACTGCTTCAGTAAAGATGCAGATGGATGCTGAGACTTCCTCAAGCGACTGCAGCTGTATGTGTGCACTCCTGACACTAATCATAAACCTGTGTGTGTGTGTGTGTGTGTGTGTGTGTTTGCCCTGTTTTGAAGTTAGTGAAGATAAGCTTTGAGACAATCTCTTGAGCAGAATTTCAGGTCAGAAACAGGTGATGATGTTTGCTGGTTGTCCTACAATAAACACACAGAAGGAAGCTGGTTGGTTGTTGTGTCTCCACTTTATAAAAAAGTTAATAGGTGAAAGAAATCACCTACTGTCTTACAGTATTGTACTTTTGACCACCACATTTATTTAACAGCTACAGTCACTAGTAAATTTACTAGAACTAACATGATTAGTTGATTAACAAATTCCTCAATCAACAGAAAATGTCTCAGCATTTTTTTCTTTGATAATAGATGAACTATTCAGTACATTTTCAAGCAAAAATGCCAAACATTTACATTTATTTTCAATTATTTGTGAGGATGTGTTTTTCTTGGCCTTGGCTAATTCTCCCCTGCTGGTTGAACAAAACAAATGCAGCCTTTTACTTCACTGGTAAAGATTTTACATACAAAACATACAGCACGATGAGGTTAGAATATAATTGTTATAGATGAAACCACTCAATTAATACCATCAAAGTGCTGCTCATGTGTTAAAATGCCATTTCTCATAATTATCTAATAATATAACTCTTACAATACTGACAGTAAATAAGCACATTTAGCTGATAATAGCTTCTCTGCTTTTACTTGAGCTATTGTACTATTAGTTGTATTATAGTTTGTTACAGTTCTCTGTTCCACACTGTGTTAGTAAGTTAAGTAACACATTTTGTTAGTCCTCACATGAACATTTGGCTTATCATCATATATCAGAGTAGCAATGCCTAAAGTCCTGTGGGCTAAGGAAATTAAAAGGTTACTCCACCAGTTTTATACTTTAAAGTGTGTTTACAGGTCTTGGGGAGTTCTACTGCTTATGTGAAAAAAGTAGTGTAAAGCTTTTTGTGGCTCCAGAAGAAGCTGCATGTAATCTGATAAACTGCCTCCAGTGATGTCACCCAATGATCAAAATCAATAGAGCAGAACCAGAGCTAACACCTTCTTTATTCCACGTGTTCTTCTTCCGACATTTTCCTCCTGTAATTGTTTCCAAATAATATAGATATTTTGTGGAATGTTTCTAGAAAATTCAAAGGAACTTCCAGACCTTTGAGTCTACATACTGTTTTAAACTCAACGTGTTTCGGTGTAATTAATTGTAACTAATTATCGGTGTAACTAATTATGGGTAATATCCCATACCCATAACTCTCAATAATGTTGATTATGGATAATCACTGGCAAATACATGTTTCCCTGAATGTGGGGCAAGGAAAAAAGTTGAAATTAGTTCTGTTAACATTAGTTTCATGTTGATGGTACAGTGTCTTGTAATAGGGTGAATGGTGTCTCTGTCACTTGTTTCTGCACAACTGTAACTTCAGTGAGAGGGTAGGATCACAGTGTTACATACATGTTTACTTCAAGATACAAGTTTTCGACATATAACATTGTTATGATGAAATGAGTTTTGTTCTGTAGTTAGAACCTACATTATGTCTAACAAATTGTTACAGACCTGGGATTTGTATTTGACAGTGGTGTTTCACTCACAAACTGTGGGGGGCACCAAATCACACAAAATTCCAAGAATGTGGCTTGAAAGGCATTTTTTTTTTGTCATTCATGGCGTTGAAGTAAACATTGAAAATATAAAACAGGCGAATAACAACATTAAATGGGGGTTGCTTTTTTATTTGAAAGTTCATCATGTGTCATGTGTATGTATGAATGTATGCAATTGTATATACATGTATACACACACCTACACACACACATATGTGTACATATACAGAAATCAACACACCACACACATTTTTTTCTGTTGATTTAATCCATTTTAATAAATAAATAGAGAAAAATAAGTTCATGGCTCCGTAGAGACGTGGTCCTAGTTACAATGCAGGTCAGTAGACACACTGAGGACAGACAGGCTGCAATCACACAGGAACAAATAATGGGATTATAACCCCCATTTTGCACAGATTTTATGCTTCCATGGCTGATGAAATATGAGTGATACTCAGATTTTACACGTGACGTCCGTTCCTTATTTAGACAGGGACCTTCCGTCACGGTCACAAGTTAAAAATCCAATTTGTTGGACCCATGAAGCTGCAGTGACTGATAGAAATGAGCTGTGTTTACTGAACTATAGGAGGAGGTTGTAGCTTATTTTACAGCTTTGGCCTTCTTTCACTTTACACAATTTTACACTTCTTGTCCCAGCTTCAAAAGAGGGAAAATACAGTCTGTATGAGAAAATATAGAAACACACAGAGGCATAATATGGTAAAAGAAAACCATACAGAGGGACTCCTCAGCTACACAATTACATATGACCAACACTTGATCTAAATGACCAACAGTTCTACCCATCAGACCCTGGGTCCTACTCGCAGAAAGCTACCAATAGTCGTACTGTGTGCAATCCATCATTCAAAGGGTTACGTCAAGGTACTTACAGTTACACAAGAACAATGTCCTGTCAGATCCAAGACACATGGAGGTATATTGTGATAAATAACAGTAATAACATGCACAAAGTCACATATCTCTTCAGAGAATTAATATCTTTGTCACGTTATAAAAAAATCAAGGAACTTCATTTCTGCACATCCAAAATAAAACTGTTATGTTCAAATATCTTTAAACTTTAAACTGTAAAATTAAAAAGTTCAAAATACAATGGAAGACCTGCATCCCGATCAATGATCCTATCGATAGTATTATACAGTATGTTAGGACAAGTCATCATATTAATAAGACTTTAGCAGAACAGAAAATTATATCATCATCATCTCAGTCTTAGGCATATATTACACAGTATTATATCATATATCATATATCACATCATATCATGTCATGTCATATATAACAGTCTCAGACTTTCTTTGATAGAGCTTTGAGCTTTTAAACCAATGAGAGAAGCAGTTTGTGCAAGGGTACAAGGAATGAGTGCTACTCTGTAGCAGAAGCTGGTTCAAAGTTGATTCTAATTCATATATTATAAAATATGAAATATGGATCTACTGAGTGCGAGAGCATCCTGACTTTAAGAGCTTACAGTCAGAAACAAAATGACACAGTGGCCATGTACGGTATGAAACCCATTTTATCGTTGTAGGCACCTTTTTAACAAACAAACAGACTATAGCTTATTCAATAAAAACTGTTTCAGTCTTCCTTCTTCAGTGTCCCTCCTTCCTGTAGGTCCTGTATTGTTTCAGAGCTACACACACAGTTTAGTCATTATGGTTGCTCCTGTACACAGCAGCAAATGCATGAGATTCTACCAAGTCCGACTACTGTGCTGTACACCACGTCAGACTTAACACAATGTTTCTTTACATGAGCACAATGCTAGAGTCGAGTGTTTGTAGGTATGAAGCTGTACACTGGGTGTTGGCTTGCTGAAGGCCATTTCTCTCATGCCTCAAAGTCTCTGCAGCAGAAAGGCTCAGCAGGGAGCTCAGTGGTTTGCAACTTCACAAGGTTTGTGCTCTGCAGCAAGCCACCTGCCCACTACTAAGCAGCCTGCACGTCCCAGAGGAGTAGCACACCACTGGCAGCACCCAGGTTGCACTTACAGCACGTGGCAGCAGTTGTACTGGGCCAGCGGCAGGATCTTGGGCTTGTTGTGTGCCGGTATGTTGAAGGCCAGAGCTTTCTCACACAGAGGAAACTGAAAAAGTCTCTCGCGCAGCTTTATGCTATGTCGTTTCCCCTGCTCCGCCTTCGGGCCAACCTCATCCCGGGTCCCCAGTGCATTGTGGGGTTGAGATCTGTCTGTTGCGAGGTCATCTCTTCCACCCTCCGCTGTTTTCTCGTCTTGTTCTCCTTCTCTGCCTGTTTTTTGCGCCTCCTTGTCATTCAGGATAAGTCTTGCCGAGGATGCAGGGTTTGAGGGGACGGAGGATTCAGGGAGGAGAGGAGGCGGTTTGTTAGTGTTGTTGTTGGGTTCTGCTTCCTCATCCTTGCCTTCCTCTGGGCTCGTGGAGTCCGGCTGGCCCTGACAGCATGGTACAACCAAACCAGGCAGGGATGATGGTGGGACTTGAGGTGTCTGGCTGACCGGCTTGTCTCCATGACTGACCGGCTGGTCTGAAATCACACAACCACTTTCTTCTTTCTCTGTTTCCATCTCCTCCATCTCTTCCTGCTCCTCCTCTTCCTCCTCCAATATCTCCACTGGGTTTCCTAACTCTTCTTTTTGTTCCTCTTCTCTGCACTCGTGACCATCTGTCTCATCAAGCATCTCAATAGCTTCTCTCTCTGGCTCTTCTACTAACACAGATGGCAAAGCGCTAACCTCTTTTGCCTCCTCCTCCTCTTCCTCCTCCTCTTCTTCCTCTTCCTCACAGATCTGCTGTAGTGCAGGCAGGTTCTTGAGGGACGGAGGCTCTTCAGCTGGAGGTTGACGGAGTGTGAAGCTGAGGCTGGGCTGCCAGGGTCCAGGGAAAGCCTGCTGAGTGGGGGGCCTCACAGCGAGTAGGTCCCCACACTCAGGTACTCCTGAGCGTGGAGAGCTGGGAGAGAGGGCCCCTGAGAGCCAGTGTGGTGGGGCCTCTGGGCTGAGCAGGGCAGTATCCAGCCCCTGCAGCCAGTGATGAGCCTCGATCTCCTCGAGTGAGGCGCGGCGAGATGGATCCTTCTGGAGCATCCTGGAGATCAGACTGACGAGGAAAAGACAGAGAGGGTTATTGTTTAAAGGAAAGGATATGAGCTGCCGTTTGCTTGCTTTGTTTTTTGTTTCACATTTAGATGATCAGCCATTACAGCAACTGAATGCACACAAAGAATGACCTGATTTAGATCTGATCGAGGTTATCTGTACACAACAACTTAATGAAATGGTTTGTGTGAGTTTTTAATGTCCAGAAGGTTGTTCTGTTCTATTTTTCTTCTCTTCTTAACTCAAATACATCATCATGTGACACGAGCCGGATCAGATGTTCCAGGATGTGTTTGCAGCTGCAGATCTAACAAACCACTTGGTTGAGGGTATTTACGCCTGCTGCCTTCTAGAGAGTGTATAAAGGCGTTCATTCAGGAAGCTTTCAGAGCAGAGACTGCATGCAGATACAGCTGTGGTTCTTACACATTTAGACCTGTGTAGCTGTTCTACACCACGCTGAGCATTTTGGCAAGTACTTTTGAACTGCTGATTTCACCATCCTAGGTGTTTATCAGAAATCCCATTGTGTTAATATTTTGTGAAAGTACCAAGAGTCATTCCTACAATATTGTCACAATATTAATATTGAGATATTTGGTGAGAAATATCGTGATGTGATGCTCAGTCCTCGCATTTATGAAGAGCTACTGAGGACATTTCAAAATATTCTGATATATATCAGGATACAACCTAAAAATCTTATGACATTATTTTAAGGCCACACTGACCAGCCCTACCTCCTGGGTTTCTGAAGTGCTCACCAAGTGAAATGTAAGTGTTTTTAAATATGACACAGAATGGGGTTAAATAACTGTTTCATTGTCACAGCCATTAATTATGTTGCAAAACTAGAAGTGACAATGTGGCCTAGAATGATCACATTTTTTTCAGTGCTTCCCAGCAGTACATAACAATAATGATGATTATTTCATTAAATTAACGTGGCTCAGATAAGCAGCACAAAAGGATGGATTAACCTATCAATCATGATTAAGTTAGGTTAATGTAAATTTGGGGAAAATCAACATGAGTTTTCTAGCTACTGTAACGAGCAGTGGTGACAGAGTTTTGCTCCAGATCTGATGGTTTAGACTGAAACTCTAAAAAGCACTGAACAGCCGTGAGCACTGGGTTGCAGTGAGCAACCCACTGTTCAAACAACCTCACTTTAAGTTTTAAGTTGTACAACCTATGATAAAATAGGATAAGATAAATTATTGACGATGTTTTTTTGATTACATTTAAGACATTTTAATACTTTCTTCCACCTTCTCAGGACACCTGCAGATACCCTGTACTGCACCTGCATTTGGATTTTAACAGCAAATGTTAAAAAAAAAAGTTTCAGTGTTTCTTGAATGTGGATCTGAAATTTAATTTGGATGTGGTAAACCCCTGCCAACAATCTACTTCCTTCATTGATTAGTCCTTTGTTAAATCAATAGTGAGCTATCTGGAAAACTGTGTTTTGAGGTTTTTATCTCAGAGTAATGTCATTCAGCCTCCAAAGCTGCAGCAGCAGATCAAACTGTATTGATGTTTACTCTGCAGTGCTGTGAGCTGAGGACATTGTGTGTGTTTTGGATGGAGGTGTGAGGACTGAAAGTGGAGTGAGAAGTCACATAAGTACATGTGAGTATTTTGTTTCCGTGTGCCTCTTATTCAAACCTTGCTCATGGTTCAGGGACACAGATGTTTTTGTATTAATAAAATAACAGCTAATAAACTGGTCAAAGCCAAGAACATTTGGACTGTTTTAGCACAAACTGTATTTGCTGCACAGTGAAGAAGCCTCTCAGACAACTAGGGCACTAAAATTATCCACTGAAACGCACGCTAATGAGATGATTTTACAGTCATCAGTTTAAGACATTAAGACAGGATGACCCACCACATCTATTCAACAGTGGAAAATCTCTGAGAGAATTAGCTTTTAAATGAAGACTCAAAAGTAAAACGTGCAAGGCAATAAAATCATGTATTTTACAGATATCACTTTTATTCCTTAAGATGGGGTCAGAGAGGAACCTGTGTTCATCAGTACTCACTCTCTGCAGTCCACTGAAACATGTTCCGGCACACAGTAGCGACAGTCCAGAATCATGACCAGAGTCTCGCTGTCGTTGGTTTCCTGGAAGGGAGGGACTCCACACACCAACATGTACAGGATCACCCCGAGAGACCAGATATCTGGAACACACACACAGAAAAGCACAAAAATTAGCCTTAAATAGCTAATCATGTCAGGCCTTAAAATAGCCTGCCATCCCTCTGCTTTCAGATCGTATTTAGAATACTGTGAGCCTCACAGATCATAAGGGATATTTAAAAATATTTGTCCTGTTTGAATTTGACTTGAAAACACCCAGTAGTTATTTTCTGCAGCAGCCTACAGATGAGGTGAACATCTGATCCTACAGATGTAGATAAAAAGGATCCACCCTGTCATTGATTCCTGTATAACTTTTTTTCATTTTCTCCTTGACATCCCCGACAGCGAGATCAGAGGTCAGGGTGGCATTCTTGCTGAGTCCTACATAAGAATACGTGACGATATTCCTCAATGAAATGAAATATAGAGGAAAGTTGGTGCAAAACAGCTGGATATCCGGTTTGATGTGTCTGAAGTGTGAGGGTCAAAATGCAGACGGCTGGGCTTGGTGCTCTTGACCCCTGACTCACACACACACGCACGCACGCACACACACACACTGACACATTCACACACATTGACACACTCACACACAGGCTTCCTGGTGCTGACCGACAGTGCTGACTGTGTGTTCTTTTCCCTTCCCTTCCCCTCCCTTTCCTTCCCCTCCTCCCCCCTTCCTCTCTCGTCCTCAGGCAGACACAGTGAGAGGAGGTCCATGTGAACTCAGGACAGCCTGAACCAGGCGAGAACACTGTGGCTGGTTCAAGGAAACACACACACACACACATGCAGAGGATAGGGAGCTGGGGGCTGAAGGCCATAACAAACAGAGGCCTTGTTGTGGTGTATTGGTGTGTTGCTATTCTGAGAATCATCTTGCTCTCCTTCTTTTCTGTCTCCTTGTGTTTCTTCCCAAGCACTGGAAACAGGAACACTGCAAATTCTGTTCACATCATGTGTTAGCCGTGATGGAACAGTAAAAATAAAGCCAGATCCTGAATCTAATAAGTGCTGCCTCTGCTAAAATCATATTTGTTTCGCGAGTCGGTTTGAGGACAGTTCCAGTTATTTTTTAACTTGGCCTTGTTTTTTATGCTTTTCTATCTTAATCTTTGATCAGGTTTGTCACAGGGAGCACTGCACTCCATATACAAAACAAGTAGCACATTAATCTTTAAGAATATATGGTTGACTGACAAAATGTCCACTTTAACTGGCAATTTGAGTTTCTTCATACATTTTGGTTTTCTCCCCTGGCTCTCTTCTGTATTCAGGTCGGATCAGAGTAAAGCAAAGTAATTAGTAAGTATCTGCATGTATTTATTCTCAGAATGTCTATATAATGTTTAACTAACTAAAATAAAAAACACAAAATTATGTCTCATTTTTTATGAGCCACACTAGTGGTATAGCTCTATGGATGGCAATGTAAGTCAGACAGTCCACCGCTCTGGTCCAGACTCAATCATCACACCAAATATTGAATGGATTCATGAATTCATTCTGAAAAACAATGGTTGCTAACAAATGGCTAAATGAGACCACAGAGGTTGTTGGGAACGTTACACGTCATTACGCCCAACATGGAGACTTCTTTACAGGCCAACTCTAGTAGAATACACTTCTTACTTTAACTTCCCAACACATAGAATGATCAATTTATAGTAAAGTGTGCATAGTATAGGGTAGTAAAAAGCTTACTGGTGATGACTCTGAAGTCATGAGACCGCAGTGTAGTTTGTTTATAGTCTAACATTAGTTTTTCACTTCAAAAACGTCAGTGTCATCAACTTGTGTTTGCGACAGTTTATTTTCTACACTGATCCAGTCAAAACTAAAATATTCTACTAAATTCCCCATCAGCCTTGGCAGTATTTTTTGTCAAGATCTAATTAGCAAATGTTAGCATGATAGCACATGAAACTGAGATAATCAGAACAGTGTTAGAATAACTAATCATTTTGACATTTATTATCTTTGACTGGGTGACAAAAGTGGAAATCTTGCTATATTTGTCACAAAACATCCCTGTTATCTACTTATTATAGGATGACATCAAAATACTTTTCTGAGAATATACGCACAGAGCATTAGATAAGATAAGAATATAGTGTGGTTGCTTTTGCAATCAACTTGCCAATTAGTTCACACTATTTAAAGTGGAAACAGACAACTTCCCCCCTAGTTTTGTTAGTGATATTATCTTTGGTGCCGCTCTAGCCAAGATGACTGGATCGTTTTCTGTTTTCCTCAGAGTCACAAATAACAACAACACTGGATAAAGTGTGAGTTTATTCCTTCATTTAGTCTATAATGGAGACAAGGCTGTCAGAATAATAGCATTGTCAAAGTTGGGCTTCTAGGGAACCAATCTAAACACTAATGGTGTCATTATTCTATAGCCATTTCATAGTGCAATTAACATTTACTTCATAACGATACGTTAAAGCAAAAAACTCTCTTGGCAGTTTAAAATAACACATGAAATAGTGCAACATGTTTTAGGATATGGATAATCATTGCATGGCAGAGATCTGCAACTTCACAACACTTGACAGCCGATTATATTCAGAGCGATCCTTCAAAACACAATCCAAACACTGCAGTTCATTCAGTTCATATCTTTCCATGGATTCTGACCCGTTCCAGTCCCATGTGTGATAACCATTCAGCCATTGTCCCACATTATACTCATGATGGTCTAAACAACAGCCCTTAGTCCTCAGCATACAATGTACACTCACGCACACGCTTACGAGCACACTCATTCCAGTCTCGAGAAGTGTTATGCAACAGGGAGGAGAAGCCGCTGAGTGCTGGGAGTGTACTTTTCTCCGCACGCTGGGGAATATCACACATTCTCACCATGCATTAGTGGCCTGCTGACAGCACAAACATCGACTCCACACACACACACACACACACACACACACACACACACACACACACACACACACACACACTGTTTGTATACACCAGATGCAGATAGGCTTTATCTAATCAATTTGACTATAAAAGTGTTAAAATACAAAAGCTTGTCCACAGAGTTCAGCAGTAAAGAGGAGAGGAGTGAATGATCCTGTGGGCTTTATAAGGGGCTGCCTCTGACGTGCACATTTTCCAGACCATGTATGTCATAAAGGGTCAACAAAACTGGCCCCGTTCAAAAAGGTCCTCCAAGTTTGGACTAAAAACTGTAGCTCCTTTTGACCACACTTGGAGGTAAAAAAAAATGATTAAATGGTGCATTCACGTTATCAGTCACTGATAAATGTAAAAAACATGAGCTGGACTGAATCATAAAGCCATTTTCTCATGATCTTGACAAATCTCATTATTCTGATATGATTATCTTCTAACTCAGACATAATGATCCTAATAAAGCTGGGAAGCACATGATTGTGTTCATGCAGAGGTGCATTTTTCTTTAACAGATATAGGCTTCTTGTAATTTTAATGACTTTAGAGTAGCTCAGTTGGAAATCCCACTCTGATCTGTATAAAATATTACTTATTGGGAATCAGCTAGGTTCACCGATAAAACCGCTCTTACAATGTTTGTATACTGTCTTAAAAAAGCAATTGTAACCTTGTAAGAAGCTGTTTTTTTTGTCCTTTAGTGATTAAGTACAACTCTCAGAAAAAGTTGGGGCACTTGCGGGATGCAGAGTTCAAGTTTGTAAAGCTTTCTTTACAAAATGCTGACATCATCTGGGTGATTTTCTCAAACTTTAGAAATCTCTTCCACAGCCACAGAAGACATTACATAACAGATTTCACAGGCTGAGTAGTGCTGCGCTACATGAAGTGGTTTTAGACAAAGTAACAGATTTAGTGATAAAATATATATTTGAAGTACTTCCTCTTTAAGTTTGTAGTCGGAATCAATGAGTCAAACAATTAATGCCCACATCTTGGTCTTAAAAGCACTTTCATAGGTTCACTCAAATGCTGTTCTCAAAGGACTTATTTATCCTTTGTTGTTAAGCATCTCCCCTAAAGTGATGTGACTGTTTTGGGATTTTGTTGCTAAGAGAGATAATTTGTTCTCTGGACTGTTTTCATTAACTCCAGCAGGCCTTGTGCTGCGTGTTGTCTTTGCGTGTTTTGGAAAAGTCCTTGTTGATGTAAACAGAGCAGGAGCCTTCAGGTTGATATGAAAACACAGACAAAGCATTTTTGTCTGAGAAACCTCTCCGGTTATCCAACTCTTCCTTGATCTAAAATTGGATGTTTAGGGGGGGCAACAATCCCCCTCCACCCTGGAACAGAGGAATGAGTGTTGCATGTGGCGGCCAGCCAAAGAGGAGGGATGGAAATTCATTATTCTAAATTAAAGTTTCTGTTGTGGTTCAATACATCAAACTTTGTGGACACTGGGTGGCACATCAGAGAGCTCTAACCCAGCTTGACCTCAGACTTCATTGCTCT
This sequence comes from Pagrus major, assembly GCF_040436345.1. Taxonomy (NCBI): domain Eukaryota; kingdom Metazoa; phylum Chordata; class Actinopteri; order Spariformes; family Sparidae; genus Pagrus; species Pagrus major. Next base: position 27,892,379 of record NC_133222.1, on the reverse strand, counting down.
GACGTATTTTCAATCATCTTCCTCATCTTGTAAATGCTTTTCAAAGAAGAAGACTGACACCAAAATCTGTTTAAGAGTTTTAGCAAGCATCTGTTTCTCCCATTAAAACTAATTTTAGCTGTACTGAAAAAACATAAAAGTGATGTTGTATTGTCTGCTTAGCTCACTCGACCGAGTAAATAAGACAACTGGATCACATAAAAACAAAATAAACCCTGACATGTAAAGTACATCATCATCAGCTGCTTTTTGTCAAGTTAAAGGGTAACTCCACCCATTTTACACATAAAAGTGTGTTCACAGGTCTTGGGGAGTACTACTGCATATGTGGGGGGAAAAAGTAGTATAAAAGTATTTTGTGGCTCCACAGGAAGATGTATGTAGTCTGACAAATTTCCTCCAGTGATGTCACTCAGTGGCAAAGTTGCATTGTGGGTAATGTAGGTGGCAGGTTTTGAAAAGTAAGAATAATTCATGGAATAAAAAAGGTGGTATCTCTGGTTCTGCTGTATTAATTTAGGTAATTGTTTTTAAATAGTGTTAGAGGAGTGCAATCCTAGACCAGTGGACTGTTTTTCAAAACCTGGTGCCTACATTACCCGCAGTGCAACTTAGACACTGAGTGACATCACTGGAGGCAATCAATCAGATTAAATGCAGCTTCCTCTGGAGCCACAAAAGTCTTTATAGTACTTTTTCACATTTGCAGTAATACTGCCCAAGACCTGTAAACACACTTTAATGTGTAAACTTGGTGGAATTGCCCTTTATTGCTCGTTAGTGTGAATCTTTCTTTTTATCAAATGTCACAACCACATTCAATTGCCACTGACAGCTCACAGTGTAAATAAGGGTGTGGAGCCAACGCCCAGAGGCTCCCTATCTGCCAGATGCAGAAGTTCCTCTTACACTGAACACACTACACCAGTTAAGGTCTTCCTCGCTTCTTATCTGACAGCCAAACTTCTCCATCATAACTCACCAATAACAGTCATATTAAGACCTTTTTCAGTGAGAGCATGGTCATACTCGTGCCCCAGTTGTATCCAAATCGTAGTAGCTCATTACTTGATCAAAAAAGTCCTTTTGACCAAGAAAAGGACAACAAAAGCATGCAGCATTAGCAGACAAGCATCCACTACAACATCGGGGGACAACCTTCAGCTGAGTAAAAGTGATTTCCTGGTCTGTGAACGTACCGTGAAGCCCAGCATTAACACTTTGACCTCACAGACTGTACTCACATACATGCACTCAGCAATGGGCAGACATTATGTAACTGTAGGCAGTGTTTATCTTTGTCAAAAGCAAGAGGCCCTGTGGAACATCCTGCCTCTCCTCCACATCATATGACTATCATCAAACACACACACCATGTCCTCAAACAGAGCGCACATGTACTGTAAAGACTGGAAGCACAGTGAATTAAACAGCAGTCTGTTTATAGGCAGAAGTATCAAAGAGACACAGCAGGCAGTCTATGTGTGCGGGTGTGTGTGTATAGAGAGAGACGGGTTTATGAGTCACCTTACTAAGCTGAGATCACTGAGGGACATCTCTTCCTCTGCACAGCTCTGGATTATCACACGTACACACATACTGTGTATTTATGTGTGTGTTTGAGTGTTTGGGTGATGGAAGTGTACATTTTTATCAAAGCGATGATATAATGGTTATTTCCACAAGTTGAGTCATGTCAGAGTAAAATAGAACAGAAAAGTGCACTTGAGTTGTGAAGTGAAGCAGAAAAGATGTCATATTAACACACACACACACACACACACACACACACACACACACACACACACACACAAATGGATTTAAATGGACGCCCTTTGTGTGGACGCTTTTAGGAACAGGAACTAAGATTAGAAAAAAAGGGAACTAATGCAACTGATGATGAGTCATGTTCAAGTTAAGGATGCATGTGAGCAGTGTTTCTTCATCACCACTCCTTCTTATACCACTGTAATGACCTCGGTTAACAAACACCATCACAGTGAGACGATTAGAAGCACGCAACATCTCAAGAGAAAAATAAAAATCAAGACCCTTAGTTGCTTAAATAACACTTTCACTGGTTTTTGCAACTCATCCTTCCCAAAGGCAGTCATCCCTTTAAAACAAACACTCTAGATGTCCTACAAGAACAGCCTCTTTGTATTCAGTGCAGATGCATTTATAGTCACCAGAATAAATGGCGCCTTAACCCTGCCAAAATCCAGCCTAGTCCAGCTTAGCAGATAAAACCACCAACCTCCCTGAAGCGGACACATGCTGCGTCCCCCACCCCCAGGAGACCTGGGACCAAATCCCCCACTTCAAACAGAAGGCTGTTTCTATAACGTCAAATCCCACCATCTACCAGCCTGCATCACCTCTAATGTCACACAGATCCCAGCAGCACACACCAACCTCTCTGCTACGGATAAACACTGATGCATGGTGCTTTGCCTTTCTGCTATCTATCTCTGTCTTTCTCTCTCACACACACACTCACACATACATAAATGCTTGCTATGCAGTAGGAGAGCCCAGTGGCGAGCTGCAGTGTTTGGTTCTACTGCAGAACGTGCCCACTTGGCTCATGACTGGCTGGCGCGCCTAGACTGACCCAGATACACAGACTAATCCTGTACGGACATACACACACATGCGGACACACAGAGATACATGCAGTACTTTCACACAGGCACAAACACATGCAAGCACTTACAATATGGATGATTATACAGAGTAGGAATATACACAAGAGGAATGAAGAAAACACACAGGATTAAACATACACAGGGTCGAGGTGACAAATGTGGCCACACATTCCCTCACACACACACAGAGAAAGTGGTGAATGCACACACACACACACACATGCATTTTTTCACGTCATCAGTTTGTTGCTTTTAGAGTTGATTCTTGTCCTTGGAAACAGCACAAGACAAAACAACTTCTCTGCTGTATGATAGAAAGCTGGAGAACAGCTACTAAATAGACCTTAAAGTAAGTTGTTGACTGTGCTATCTAAGGTCAGGTCCTTAATGAGGTCTAATACGGATCAAGCTGCACCTCAATGTAAGATCGCTCTGTTCAGGGTGGAAAATAAATGGATTACAACAGATAAGTGTCTGTATTCACTTAAATTACGGCTTTATTTTTAGACAGATTTTGATCTGAGAACAGAATGCCTCTGTTTGATGTTGTATATATCTGTGCTATGGCTATGATTTAAATGTGTGAGTGTGTTATGTCAGCACCAGCAGCACATTTAATATAACAGGAAGCATTCACATACTTGCTCTCCTAAACAAACGCTTGACCTCTTAAACAAAGAGATTCCTATTTGCTGTTCCCCCCTAACTATGGGGATGGAATGTAACTAAGTACATTTACTCAAATACTGTACTTAAGCACACTCTTAAGGTACTTGTACTTTATTTTTCATTTTCTACGCCTTTACACTTCTACTCCAATACATTTTGGAGGCAAATAGTGTACTTCTTAGTCCATTATATTAATTTAATAACTTTAGTAACTGGTTACTTTGCAGATTGCATTCTGCATCAGAGCCAAAGCAGCATATTGTTAAAAATGTATTTATTATTATCATGCTGAATATCGAACCTGATAATCAGCCTGGCCGATAATCGGTTGGCTCAAAGTATACAGTGTATGCAAACATTTAAATACAGTATGTATAATTTACTTTTGCTTATACTTTTGATACTATATTACATTTATCACCTGAAAATTGCTTTGAATACTTAAATGTGCAATATGTAAGAAGTGGCCACCTCTCGTATTCATAGTCCAAAGGAATATAGGGCAGCACATCACCAGAGTATCTGCTAACTGTTGCTAACAGCAGCTAGCTCATTAGATCAGTTATCTGTGCTGCTGGTGTGGACTTGGAGCTTAAAGTGGTATTAAGAGAAAGGACGGGCTGGGGATAGCTGGTTAGCATGCTACCTTCTAACTGTTGGTAATTTCAGTTCATTTTTGAAAGTTTTAAAAACTAAAATTCTTACATATTGCAGCTCTAAGTATATTTCTTAACAGATACTTTAAGATTTTTACTGAAGTACTATTTGTATGGGTGACTTTCACATATTTTAACACAATATCTTCACTTTTACTCAAGTATAACTTCAGGGTACTTTTTACAACACTGCTGGTTGCAACGTTATGCCGGGTGTCCAGTTAAATCAAAGAGTAACTATTTTCCTTGTATTATGTGATAAAAATCTGACTAAATAAACATTGATGTAGTACAAGTATGTATTTTTTGCTTTTCTGTTATGATCTCATGTGAGGATTCTGACCTCAAGCTGGGATCTAGACCAACAGTCCAGTTTCAACAACTCATAGATAGACAACAAATTCTGCTTCTTACCCACAGCTGGAGCATCATACTCTTCTCCCAGCAGTATCTCTGGAGCAGAGTACGCCAGCGACCCGCAGCTTGTGGCCAACATTGTTCCGGGTTGGAACAAGTTGCTGAACCCAAAGTCTGTCAGCTTCACTGCTCCCTGCTGGGGAAAGAACACCACATTCTCGGGCTTCAGGTCCCGGTGCACCACGTGGAGCTGGTGGCAGTAGGCCACGGCACGCACAATCTGGGCGAAATGACGCTTGGCAGTGCCCTCAGCTACACCTCCCTCATGGCGAAGGATGTAGTCGTAGAGGTCACCCCCCTCGGCCAGCTCCATGACCAGGTAGAGGGTGGTGGGCGTGTCGATGACCTCGTAGAGGCGAACCACATTTGGATGCTGCACCAGCCTCATACACCTGAAAATAATGAGAAATGACGGTGAAAACTAAGAATATTAGCCTCATTTTTAAAAAGGACACTTTGAAGGAACTCCTTCAGGGACTTTAATCATTATTCTTTACCTCACTTCCTGTAAGAGGTGGCTTGTTGCCATAACATCAAGTTTTGTCTTGTCAATCATCTTGACAGCAACCAGTTGCCCGGTGTTCACATGACGAGCCAGTTTGACCACAGCAAAGTGCCCCCTGCCCAATGTCCGACCCAGATGGTACAGTCCGCTGAGGTCAGAGCGGCTGGGGCTGCTCCTGAGGTCGAGATATCCATCCTGGCCTGAGGTCATTTCTCCAGAGGAGTCCATGTTTGAAACAAAGAGGGGATGTGGAAGCAGAAGGATTGGGCTGGAAGGCTTCAGGAAGATGGAGAGATAAAAGGATAAAAGGAGATGGAGAATAGTTGTGTCAAGGTGTCGGGGACAGAGGGAGGAGGGGGTGCTGGGTTCCTTACTGCTGGGGAGTTGCCTGTCAGGACAAAGAAAAGACAACACAATAAGACATAATGACAGAGCTGATGATTTTGGCCTTTGGCCCAAAGAGAGAAGGGCTTAGATGAGGTCAGCTGCAGCTAATGCCTCATCCCTTGGAGCACTGGACCATAAATAGATTGATATTTCACAGCTTTTGACAAAGACAAAGAGGACAGAACAAGTTATAAATGGAGTCATGAAGACTAGATTACAATGTATAAGATTATATTACAATAAGCACCGTAGAGGGTAAAACATTCGTTGATTGTCAGGGATGTTGGAGGGCTGTGTCTCGCTCTATCTCAAATAACACCCACCCAGCATAAATGGCATGCAAGATCAATACTGTAACAGGAAACCATAATGTATGTAAGTGTGTGTGTGCTCGTGAAAGTGTGTTTGTGTGTCATTAGTTTGTCTAAGAGGGTCAGAAGGTGGCATTAGACGTGATGATGTCATCATCAGATCATCCCGGGGGTAACAAGTTCAATATCTTCATCACTGTGCTCATCATCATCAGCAGCAGCAGCAGCAGCAGCAGCAGCAATTACTACTGTCAACTTATCCTGTTCATCCGCATCACTTTCAACACCTTCGTCATCATCATCACTTATTTATCACCACATAGCAGCATCAGCATTAAGGCAACAGCAGCCTCTGACAGCTCCACTGGGCCAAGTGGACTGAGGCGGGCCTCGCCGTGTTAATATTCGCTGATACCCTTCCTGTACAGTCCTATCCGAGCCAAAACACTGCGTAATCTTGCCTACGGGCTGCTACACTTCAGTTAAGGCCAGCTGTTCTCTACTTGGCCTCAACTGCAGTCCCGAGTTGGCACATACGCATGTAGTTATCCTCCCGGCTGCTGCTCCAAACAAGCGCTACCGACAACCTGACTGACACTGACAGCAACACGGGAACACACAGCCGCCACTGGAGCAGAGACACAGTAACCCCGACCGGTAACAACTTACCATTGTTGTGCGGATATCCCGTAGCTGCGAGCCGCTCAGCTAACGGTTCTTTCTGCCGCTCCACAGCCGCACAGTCGCTGTGAATTCAGACGTAGAGAGTGACAGCGCCGCCTTCCCCGCTTCTTTCATAACACTCCATGTTCTCGGTCCATGTGTGCTCATACTTTTCTCATGACTGCCTGCCTCGGTTCATCCCACGGTCTCGAGCGCCCGCTTCGCACAAACAGACACGCGCGAGACGACGGAGCGGGACGGAACATCTCGTGCGCGCGGGCGTGCACGTACGCGCGCGCGCGAGTCCAGCCAGCCTTCTTCTGACGTCAACACATTCCAGCAGCAGCCAGCGGCCGCGAGCCTCTCGTACGCAGTGGAGAGAGGAAAATGAGTGAATGAGCTTCACAAGTCCAGAGAATTATATAACTGAGTGATGTGTTGTTTCCTCTGAACAGCAGGGAGGCACAGCGAGCTGCAGCACGACATATATCACAACCTGCATTCTTGAGATGCTTCCATTGTAATGGACACAGAAGACTCAGAGGACCACGCAGGAAATGAGGATGAAAGCAAAAAAAAAAGTTGTTTCTATTTATAACTAGCTCTTAGAAATATCCTGAGGAAAATTCACAGAGCATCTGTCATCTGTAGCCTACCGTCTGTATGGGGAGTTACGGCGTGTCAAATAGCATTTACTAATGATCCCATCATGTAAATGAAAGTTTGTGTGTCTGTGTGTGTTTGTGTGTGTTTACCTATTTCCATGTCCATCTATTTTTTCCGTTATCCCATACAGCGTCACCCCACACTGACAGTCACATCCCTGAGCTGGTGTTTTCAATGTGTTTTCTGTGTCATCTGTAGGTTTAACATGTCAAGCATTGTTATATTAAGAAGTCTGCACTAGTGTGCCTGATGATCTCATCCCAGCTGCTCTTTGTTTCATCTGCCCAGACAACCTGCAGCAGAATGAGGCCACCTAGTGGTCATTTTATTTATTCATTTTTCTGTCTGTCTGTCTTTCTTTCTTTCTCTCTTTTTGTTTACCTGCACCTCACACACACTCATGTGCCAACATACAGTAGTCAAAGGATGTATAGAGTTACACTGTTCACACACACATGCACGCGGACACACACTTTTCAGACCTAGCTAATGAAACAGCACAGGACAGAAACACAATGCCTGTGATTCTATCAGCAGTAACTCTAGGGTGTGCAGGCCTATCTTTAACATTGTTTTCTTCACTACCACTCCCAAATTACTGCTGTTGACTGTCAGAGGTTTGGAGTTGTTTTAGATTTATGACTGACCTTTTAGGTGTCCTTTAACTTGGATTGGATGGTTATTATAGCAGTGTGGCAGTTCACTTTAAGTTCACACATAACATTTAAATATAAGTTATATACAGTATGTATTTGGGCCTGTTGTTTTTTAACATGTGAGCCAGTGAGTAGTATTTGAAATGTTTTGATTTTTGCGCCATCAGGTGGTAGTACCAAAAATGACATTGTGGCCCACTTTAAAGGACGGGCGCAACTCGGTTCACTAAATTCTTCTCTAAATGAAGTTTACAGCACAAGGAGCTATGAAGTAGTGATTCAGGTACAGTAAGTCACATTTTCAGAGGGATCTGTTTATATCACCTGCATGTTTTATTAATAATATGGATATTGATAAGTGTATCAATAAGCGTAAGGGATTTTTTCACTGGCTGCAATGTTCAGTGTTTCATTGACACCAAGCAGATGCAGTAAAGCACATCAGGGAAAAGGCCACACCTGACAATTGAATATATATTTTCTTTATTGTTCACACATTTTCAAGTTTTAACATGTGACAAATCAATACAATATAGTCATGACAAAAAAATGACAGGAATGAAGTACAATGAAGTGCAATATAAATCACTGCACATTTTCTAAAAAGACACCTGATTTACTTAAACATTAGCTATTGGTTTAATATTTCATCCAACTGCATATCCACCTTTCAATAAATTATTCTACAATTTACCAGAACCACAAACTGCAGACTCAAAATCACACCATACAGTTAAAACCAGATACAAAATCAGACAGAATATTATAAACCTCACAAATATATTATTTATTATGGTTGTAGTGTTGTATTTGATAAATAAAGTGGTAAACACACTATTTTTGTTTCTTTCAATTTGGCTCAAGTAAAACTTTTTCACATAAATATAAGACTTTGTTCCAGAGAAAATATAAAACTCATTATATACATAAATAGGTTAAACCATTAGTTCATTAATAGCATTTTATATTTTCAAAACTAAAAGAGTCACACATGTTTTTAAAATGTCTTCATGCTCTTTGAGGAGGAATGGCTGCAAATGCTGCTCTCTGATCAGCCTTTTCTAAGTAAACTCTTACAAGGTCGAATCATGTGCATTCAGTGCAATTATTTAGTTTTCATCCCGAGGTGACACAGGTCAGGTCCACCCTTTCCCTGGACAGACACATGTTCCTGTCCAGCATTTGTTCAGCCACCATCACATCAGGAATCCACTCTTTGGTTTCAGGGCCTCTGTCAGCCTGTCTCTCATGATCTCTTTGGTTGAGTATAAGGGCAGGTCCAGAATAGAGTGACATGTCAGAGACTTAGGGAAGTGCTTATCGTCAGAGTCGCTCTGGGCTTGAACCTTCATTTGGATCTGGTCCATGCCAAGAATAGGAACCCCTCTATAACCAGTCAGGAACCCTGAGGAACACCCATGGACAGAAAGTAGGAATCTTAGTTTACATCTTTGCAGCAGCAGCATCATCTGCATCATCAGCTAAAGCCCCTCCTTCAGTTATTAATTTATTTGTATGGTTGAATGAATAGATGATAGTTAATAGTAATGGCAGTAAATTAAGATTACATTTTCTCCGAACTCAGTCACCTCTTAAAAATGATTGTTTTTGACTTCTCAAGCACAGATAACAAATTTTAAGAGAGCAGCATGTAACTAATAACTTATGTCAAGCGTAGCTGCCGTTAGCTAGTTAGCTCAGTTAGCTGTGCAGCTTGGCCCAGATTGCTAACAAGTGTTTGTGTTTACAGGAGCTTTGGAGCAAGAAGGGCCGAGGCTAACTGGTTAGCATGCTAACACTTCTGTTCAAAGTGTTTAATGTTTTCAACCAAAAGTCTTACATATTGCAGCTTTAAGTTGCAGTGGTAATACTAACGGTTAACTGAGAACAATGACATAATCAGGGTGTAAAGAAGGCTAAATTGTTTCATCTGTTTAATTTTTACACCTAGGAAATCATTTTTAGAACATAATTTTAAACATGATATATTTGACTTGTTTTGGTTAAAGGCTTCCACAATGAAAAACTTGACATTAGGTGGGATACTTACAAAGGAAATCTTTCCTCTGGTCTTCAGTCAGTTCATCAAAAACCTCCCAAAACATCTGTATGTTGGGGTGGCCAGGATGATATTCACCTCGATAAAGTGTGTTCTAGTTTAAGTTAAGAAAAATAAAGTTAAAATGTTTGAAATGGTAAAATGTGACGATGCAGTAATTAGTTGCAGAGAAAACAAGAGGAGCTTGAGTTTTGGCCTGTACCTGTTTCAGCTTTGCCCAGTCGTAGACATCTTTGCCCACCAGCACTCCCTGCAGCTCCTCCGGCCGAAACAGCTTCACCACATCTCGGTCACACACCTGGAAGAAGCCTCGCTCGAACTCCTGAAACACGTCCTCCACTGATGTGTTGAAGACGTGATTCACATAGGCGTCCACAAACTCCTTCCTGTTAAGAAGATTAAAGTTTCAATTAAACAAACATTCTGTGACACAGAGCTGATGTGGGTGCAGGTCACATATATCACTAAGATTCAATATTTTGAAAGTCTTACTTATTTTGTCCCGTCACTGGCTTTTCAGGATTCTGGGGATCAAGTTCAACTTTTGTCCCATCCCAGGTTATCTGTTAATTAAAAAAAAAAAGAGGTTAGTGATATAACTGCAAAACCTTTGGAACACTGTAACACAGATAAATGAGACAGATTACTGGTGGAGTAAAACACCAACCAAAAAAGACAAGCACATGTCCTCTACGACATCATCTTCATAGTCCAACACGTTCTGCAGAGTCCTTAAAAAAACAGAGTAAAACAATTTGAGATTTATTAAGTTTACTTGCTAATTGAACAGTATTTACAATCTATTGTGACCTTTCAGAATTACAATGTAAAACAATAAAATGGAATTAATAAGAAGAAGAATACTGACTTTCCATAACTGCTGAATTCCTTCATGTCCTCCAGTGTCAGCTGCACACCGACAAGCTTCTTGAACAGAGCAAGTGGGAATGGTAGGTATATGATACTCTGGTTGTACAAGGCCAATCCACACAGAACCCCAAACAGGAAGAAGTTTGTCCTCTCCTCCCTTGTTGCCTAAATTGATAAAAGTAGAAAACAATTAAAATCTCAGGAAATTGTTTGAATGTATGCTTAAGAGTGTTCGTGGTTTTGTGGAAAGGAAAGGAAAGGAAAGGAAAGGAAAGGAAAAATCCATTCATAATATCTATGGTTCAAAAATATTTCTTCCTGTATAAGGATATATAAGTCTTACTCTGGAGGGGAACCATGCCAGGGTTTTAGGGTCATTAAACATGAACATCCCAAATTTAGGTGACACCATCTCACGAAACACACAGTGAAAAAAGTCTCTTCTGTAGACATCTGTGACCGTCGGGTCCTCATCCAAGTAGACCTGAGAGACAAAAAGTTACAATTCTGTTAGACACCTATATGAGGGTAGCTACAAAATAATGTCTGTGCTTTAACCATCAGGTCAAATCAAATATTTACCACAAGTGGCTTCTTGAAGGCACTTTGACGAGCAGCAGCCAGTTGTTTGAGGGTGTCTTTCAAAAGTGATGTTCGCCTCAGCTTCAGTTCAAAATAATAAGCATCTGACTCAGGAACAACGGAAGGTCCGAAGAACAGCACTGAAGCTCTCTGTTGTTCTCCCTGTAATACAATGCAAAATGTTATTTTGGTAATTGCATTTTTATTAAATGTAATGCATATTATTATTATTATTATTATTATTATTATTATTATTATAATCATTATTATTAGTAGTAGTATTGTTATTATTATGCTGCAATTATTTGAAGCTGTCTACATCTTTTTGGTTATTTATACCGTTACTAGCTAACATAAAAGAATAATTAAAAAATTGCCCAATTTAAAAAACTCCTGAAGACCTCTCTCCGTTTTTCTCTCATAGATGGCCAAGGCAACGGGTTTTGTTTCTCCTTCTTCTGTAATGTTTGTTGGCGGTTCACCAACGACTGGTTTGGTTCTGGTTGACAACTTCTGTTTCTACTAGCATTCATTTTGAGTCTTGTTTCTGGCCACCTGATGAATGTAAGTGTAATATTCACTCTACTTTTAGCTCACTTTTGGTCTCCACCAACTCCTGTGGAAAACATTAATATTTTAAATATAAATGATGCAAAGAGTAATATTAGCTGCTACCTTCAAGCAGCTAACTTTGTCTGACGTTTTGTAATCGCCAGGTAGTGTACTGCCAAAAACAGATGCCTGCTGCTGGAATTTAGGTTGATAAAAACAATGAAAGTGAAACAAACCAGTTAGGCTATGGGCTGACAAAACAAAATTATTAACTGAAGGATGCTTTAAGGTTCAGATGAGCTGAGGACAACTGCAGATTCAGGAGATAATTCTCTGTGGCTTTGTCACTACAGAAGATGATTAACATAACAATATTGATTAGTGCAGCTTTAAAGGTAACTTTGACATTTTTTTCAATGTGATGTGTGAAGACACCCAGCATATAACAGCAAAACAAACTACACATCGGTAACACACTCTGATATGAGTTAATTTATTGGAGATTTCCTTATGAGCCTAACAATATTGTCTGCAGGTTTCCTCCTCAGGAGGCAAAGTTCCAGGCTAGTTACCTGTGTGCGTGCAGCATCGATGTTAAAAGCCATTATCTTCGATTTCAAATCCATCGCAAATGGGAAGTTACAAAGGATAAGCAGCCGATGATTCTCCTCCTGAAAAAAGAATAATCAGTAATTTAATTTACTAAAATGTACCCGTTAATGATCATAGATTATTTTTAATAGGTGTTTTTTTTTTAAATGAAAGAAACAGCAATAAAGAGGGAAAGACAATGGGTTCAAAATAGTTTTTTGTCTGTAGGTTTTTACCACATTTGTCATCGAACGCCAAAGCTGCAGATCCTCCTGGAGAAATGTTTGGCTGATCCCCAAACAGAATGTTTTTTCTGGGATTCCCCGACTTTCTGTGATCCTTTTGTTGGCCTGTAAAACAGGTATATTTAGGTGTTAGTAAGGTGAAAGATTGGTAGGAAACAGAAACCATCACAGAAGAAAGTTGAGTTGGATTCAATTTGGTGGGGTTTGTAATTCACATAAAAAAGACAACTTATACTAACATTGTACATGTTCAGGAGGACTAGCATCAGGTTTTTGACTCCAGAGTCGCGACGTGCCGGCTGAAAAGACAGGATCACCGAGAGGGCCTGACTCCACGCCTCAACATGTCTAACCATGGTGGAACGCGACAGTGAAGACCACCAGTCCACTGAGGAGGAGACATGGAGATGTGCAGACAGTCAGTGAGCATTTCACAACAGAATAGATGTCACAAGTATGGAGTCTGGAGTATGGGGGAAAAAAACTATACCGTAAAGATTAAACAATTAGACAATTAGAAATTATTCACATTAACTTACTCAAAGTTTATAAAGAAGTCCATGACTTTTGTTATTATTAAACTATTTGATATTATTAAATGAATGCTAATAAATGTATTATTTAAATTTAATTTTAAAATATATTTCAAGAGTTATTTTTAAAATAGCAGCAGGAGCTTTGATTGGCCAGAGTCAACAAAACAGGGAGGACATTAGTTATTGGTTATTCTAAGGCAGTGGAAACGTTTTGACTGGCAGTCAAATGAGCACAATATTACATGATCCAATGATTAATGAAGCCTCTCAAACACTGTTATCTCTCACAGTACCTATGACCTGGCAGCTTTCAGCAGAGAGTCTTTGTATGGCAGCAGCGAGTTCTACTGCAAGCGTTGTACTCTGTTGCCATTTGTGTCTCGGGATCACATGTAGAAGCTCAGTGAGAAGCAAGAAGATCCTTAACCCCTCCACTCCCAATGGTTTCTCATCAAGTGAGGGAAGCAACTGCAGAACAGCAGCACCAACCTGTTGAAAAACATACATAATAAGTATAAAGTAAACTTCCTTGTTAATTACTGATCAGATGCCAAACATAGATAGTCACTTTTCAAGTTCTTACCTCTGCCGTAACATCATCATTCTTCATCAGTTTCTTGAAAGCACGTTGTGCAAGTGACAAGTCCAAGCCAGAGTACTTTGGTGAGGTCTGGAAATGTTTGTCTTTGCTATGAGGACAAAAAAAATACATGTAATTGTAATGTAATTCACCAGATACAAGGAAGGGAAGATCATGCACATGATGGTGTTTACCTTTGGTCAAGGAAACACTGATTCACACAGGAGGCGGAGGAGAACAGCTTGTGGATTTCCCTGTGAAGGTTTCTTAGTGTTAGCCAATAACATTGAGAATACAGCTTAAGTAATTTGGAGCTAATTAAAAGTCATAAAACATTGGTCCAATAAACAAACCAATTCTATATTGAGAAAATAAAAACTGCTTACTGTTTGATCTTTTTCCATGATTTTGAATCACATGTTGAGGCCCATCTGTCAATCATATCATCAATAGTGTGCTGTGTTACATTGTTGACACCGTCAGTGTCCTGATGAACTTCCTGTGAGGGAAACAAGAAGGAGTTCATCTCTGTTTTAGATAAATGATCAGCTAGTGATATTATTACACCTCCAACAATTATAGTGTGTATTGTTTGTATTTGTGTTGGTACCTTAATAGATGTGCAGGTTGCAAATGAACAGTTTCCTCCTGCGTAGATGTTTCTGATTATGAGACCATTGGTGGTGTCTGAAATAACAATAGAATAAAATGTATGTCTAGTCTTCTGCTGCACTGTAACATTTTAATCTTTACATGTGCTATGAAACATTGTGTCCTTTTGGTGGGAGATGATTGGTGTGGTCTACTATAGTACATACAGTATATATATATAATTTCAGCAACTGTGTCTCAGTATGGTTGTTGATTGTGACGAAGGCCTGAGGGCCGAAGTGTCAATTAGAAAGAAAAAGTGCATATGGAGCCAGAGTGTGCAACACTTTTTTCTACTTTCTACCAGTCCAGTGATCAGCACCTGGTTAGAACACCTAGTGTGCGTTACCTTTCTATCATAAAGATGTCATTTTAACCACACTCATGTAGCGATACATCTTGAAACTAGGTTAAGCACAGGAATTTCCAAGCTGTCTTGGGAATGCCAATAGAATTTCAAAGTGTATTGTATTTGTATTTTAAATGCATTACTCTATAAATACATTTGACTTGACTTGTCATTCACATTAATTATTTGAGAACTGTAGTTACCTTGTGGCAGTTGGACAGGTAGCGGCACAGACGGATGACTCTCCTCTCCATGTCCCAGCTGGCCTTGCTCATCGCACCCAAAAGTGTAGACCCTCTTGGAGTCTGTTAACACTAATGTGTGATGTCTGATGGAGAAAACAGTTTAGAACAAAGTAAATTTTAATGGCAACAAAGATGTTTTACAGCAACCAAGCCCCCATTTACTAGTCTATAGCTAGTGTAATAATTTCTCTATTGTTGAGTCAGTCACACAACTTTCTTGTATCCTTCTGTGATGTTCTCACAAAACTCCCTCAAAATGCATATAGCCTGACATTTAATAGCTCTCTTGTGTAAAACTGGATTTGTGTTCGCTATAACTGTTTTCGTTGTCATTTGGAAGTGCACAGTTATCTTAAATATATTTAAATTTGTCATTTGTAAGCAAAAGAAAAGTCAAATGAAAGATGTAAAACCCTTATCATGCTAAAACTGTGTTAGTAATGAGTGGAAATGGCTCAGAATAATTGTTAAAGTTTGTCATTGTACTGTACCGTCCACATGCAATCTTGGTGACTTTTGCCCCCCAGAGCTCTGCAACCAGCCGAGGTCGTAGTTCATCGCTGAATGAGTTGTGCCCGAGCTGTCCATGTTGACCAGATCCAAATGTGAACACTGCACCATCCTATAAAAGCAACCAGACAACCATAGTTTAAAGTCCTGCTTACTCCGTGAGATGAAAGAAGTTAGTATGTGGTATCATTCTCACAAAAAAGCATCATTTAATAACCTTTTTTAATCTTCCCTCTGCTCAAACATGCGTATCATATTCAGTGTCAGTTTACAGTAATTAATATTCAAATATTAACTGATGACACGGATATGATAATGACACAGAATAGCTCTCCGGAATTAAACCATGCCTGTTTAATATGGCAGTCAGCACTTTGAATCCCTAAATACATTTTTTCATTTTCAGTGAGGAAAGCTCGACACAGCAGAAACATCCTGGGCTTGTGGAGTGTGCTCAGAAGTAAACCTTTAAACTGAAATCTGTAAGTTGCACTTTCCTTCATTTCCATGTCATTTCTAGAACTGTACGCTTTTCCAGCAATGAAAAGTGGTAGGTAACAACATGAGGGTGCCATGTTTCTGTGCCTTACCTTGGTCAGAGTGACAGTGTGGTCCTTTCCACAGGAAATGTGAACAGTTTTCTTCATGTTCAGACAATGAACAGCAGTAGGTGTATGTCTGTCTATAGAAAAGAAATTCAAAGTCAGGTTTAACTGTTAAAGATATATATATATTTTAATAAATGTAAGATAAAATGACTAATCTTTCTACCTGTCCTGTCTCCCAGCCCGAGCTGTCCACAGTCATTTCTCCCCCAGCCGAACACACCTCCAGACACAGAGAGGGCGAAGCTCTGCTCTCCCCCTGCAGCGATCTGGACCAGAGGGATCGCTGACAGAGATCGGAGGTGTTGGGGTGAATCAGTGCTGGTCTGGCTCTTCCCCAGACCCAGCTGGCCTCTGGAGTCCTGGCCCCATGTGTACACCTGCCCATCTGTGGAGAATCACCATGACTTTGTGAGCTCGATAGTGCTATGTTCAATGCTCTAATCGGCATTCTCAAACATCCTGTATTTTTATTGTTGTTTGTTTTTTCTGCTATGTTATTATAATTCAAATGATCTTTTACCATCCTGTCTCAATACTAGCTGAGGCATTTATTCCAGCTCATCAACAACAGTTAATAGAATGGTTTACAAAGTCTATACTGGGATTGACTAAATGTATTGGAGAAAGGGGAGCTAACTACATGTATAGATACATATAGGACGATTTTAACAATTTCTGTGCTAAGGGCATCCATGACTGTGATAGGAACCAACAGAAACTTGCTTTCAGTTTTAATCTACTGTACCTTTGGTCAGGGCAACTGAATGCTGGCTCCCACAAGCAACCTGAAGTACTGGAATCTTACACAAAACCTCTGGTGCCCTGAAACAACAGGAAGCAGCACATAAACACTTGTGCTACCATAATTCAAGAGCAGATTTCACAAAGAAAAGACTAACAACAAATAAAGAAACTCACATTATACAAAAAAAATAATTTAAAAAAATCATATTTTGCATACCTTGGACTGAAAGGAGTGTGAGTTGGGTCCACACAGAGCACGGTGCCCCTCTCAGACAGAAGTGTGACTGTATCATCTCTACAACTCACAGCCTGAATCTTCTCTGGACATTTCACATACTCTGTAAGTACACAGGCCACAGAAACACAGCAGGTTGTAATGGATCAATGAAGCAGGAAGAGAACCTCTTTAAGCTAATGAAAGAAGGAAGTACACGTGTCACATAAAGACAGAAACATAAGGCAGATGCTCACTCTGTTTTCCTCTGGCTCTTCTCCCGTCTTCGCTCTCATCCATGCGAATGATGGATGCCTCTCCATTGCTTTTGACAAAGGCGATCGCACTGTGACCTGCTGACAGATCTGTGATGTGAAAACTGAGGTTTAAAAAGTGAACCACGTCTCCTGTTGGGCTCACTTTCGACCGAAAGCCCTGCTGACAGTCCTCTCCCCACGAAAACATTTTGCTGAAGTGACTCTGACAGACAGAGGGCTGATTTATATGGCTCAGCTCCGTCAGGCAGAAACGAAACTTTATTCATTAACTATGTAAACTCCAAAACATGACGAAGGGAAAACAACACACCCGGTGAGCCAGAGATAGGAGGGACATTTGCGGTGAAAGGAAAATGAAAGTGAAACTGTAGCTGTTGCATGACTGCAGCAGTATTGAGACCAGAGGTGCCAAAAAAGTTTCCCTTCGAGGGCCAAAAGTTAAAAAAAAAGAATAGATGAGCCAAAAGTAAGCACAGATTGTATTTTACTGTATTGTTAAGATAGTAAATGGCACAAGGATCCCAAGTTCCATTATTTGACTGACAATAACAAATAATGAGGGATCCTTTTTGTTTGATTTGATGAATAAATAAATTGCATTATTCATTATCCAATAAAACACATTGGTATTTTCAAATTATAATTATTTTCCACACAACTGTAACATTAGTATTTTAATTCATAGGGCAGTTTAATACAAGACAAAACAAAAAATAAGAAAAAATGTCGCAAGAAAACACAAACACATAAACATACACTCAAAAGAAACATTAAAGCGAAAGGGGTGAAACAAGCAGTAAATAAAAAATATATATTCTTTCAAAGAGCATTTTTGAGAATTACCCAGGGGACTACAGATGAAAATGAGAAAATTAATATTAGCATGTGTTTTATTAATTTGTACTGTCCCTTCTTAAATAAACTACACTAAATCTTAAAGTCAACAAAGGGTTTTTAAGGAGAGGAAAACAAAGAAGTAAAATGAAGGGGATTTAGTCACTGAAGCCTTCTCTTCAAGAAGAGGCTTGGCTTTCTTATGATCCCTATTGCACCAGCACAAGTCTGTGATATTATTCCTGGGTTCCACCACATGTACGTCATACACACTTGCACATTCCACAGTATAACCACAAATAGTCACGTCGGTGGGGCCCACTAATCAATGCTTTCCTAACCGCCATTAAATAACATTAATGTACATGCAGACCTAATACTACTTTTTTTTTCACATATTCAGTAGTACTCCCAAAGACCTGTTAACACACTTTAATGTGTGAAATTGGTGGAGTTACCCTTTAACTGAAGTATTGGGCAGGATTTTTTTTTATGCGCCACAATCAATACAGTTTGGATTCACCCTTTATTAGCAGGGGCCCATCTCAAGTCTTGAATATTATTCATCAAACAATGAACAACGAACATACACAGTGAGTATAAATGTAGATCATACTGATTTACTGTATGCAATTATTCTGTATGTAACATTTCTGGTTCAACTTGGCCCCAAAATAACAAACTCTTTCACACTCTTTATCCCCTGAGGAGATGCAACACCTGTAAAAGGCAACTTACTTAAGACTGACTTGCAACTTATATAGTACAGTATGTACTATTTATATCAGTTTATTCACTATACACACATCATCATCATCATCATCATTATCATTATCATCAAAAAGACTTTAGAAACCTTTGTTTTTGCATATACAAACATACATTAGCAATAGCTACAAAGGCTGCTCTTTGTCATCCATTTAAAAAGTGCTCTATTGCAATGTCCTCTTCCCTGTACAGGTGCAGTGAATAGTTGTGGTGCAGCTTCACCATCACTTGTAGATATTTCCGTTGTTGCTCAGGGCCTCTATCAGCTTGGTTTGCATGATCTCTTTAGTTGAGTATAAGGGCAGCTCCAGGGTTGAGAAACACGTATGTGTCTGAGGGTAGAACTGGTCGTAGGAGAGGTCCTGGACTTCGACAATTCTGACCGTCATCTTGACATTTGCGATGCCAAGAATCGGCACCCTTTCAAAGCCTGTCACAAACCCTAGTAGAGGAGAAGTGGTGATCGGTGAGTTTCACACTTTTTAATTTCATTATTTTTGTAACATCCTTATCCAGGTACCACCCTTCCCTCTAGACAAAATAGGTGATGAAAACATAATGTAGTTGCTGCTAACTAGAGTAGTTCTTTTATTGATCCCAAACAGCCACTATCTACTGTGTGAGTGCATTTTCTCACAAACTTATCCGATGACGAGTGTACAGAACAGCAAATGCAAAAACTATCATGAAGCATCATGATAAAGGAAGCTGCTGAAATAGCTCATTTCAATGTATATGTGTAAAGAGTATGGCTGTCAAGCAATTAAAAAAATAATCTAATCCATTACAAGCTTTGTGATTAATTAATCATAATTGATCGCATATTCCAATACCGTAAGCATGCAATGCAAATGGATTTTGGTATTTGAGTGATAAATGGACATTCTAAACTTTAAAGGAGGTGACATTCAAAGCTTGAAGTTCTCTGATGGTTAGAAAATTCCTTTCTGCATACATTGCACAAAACAGTGCTCCTGTCAACAGCTCCATCTGGGTGTTTTTTTGAAGCCCCACTCCACTGTGTTTTGGTATTTTTATGATCTTTCCTGACAATGTTTTATAACTTTTGACAATTTAGCTGAAAACTGTCGCTAAATTGGAATGGACCACAGTGAAATCTGGGACTTTGATGTCATCCACCAAGCTTGGCCTTTGGTTGAAAGAGTGGCATGGCTCCCATAAGAACAGGGTCATTGTGGTGAGTGTAGTACAGGTTACAGTTTGACCATCCCTACTACTAAAGAAGACCTCATATTTGAGTGACTGCTATCACTATCCCTGCTAATATCCATGCTATTGCTATCCATGCTAAAGTTGTTAATCATGCTGAAATGAGAGCGTCTGGTAGCTTTGGTATAACGTCTAGCTACTAACCACAGGCCATTCTCAGTTTGAGAAAGAACGTTAACCATTTGGCAGTTAGAAACACTGGCTGGAGTGGGGCTTTTCCATTCAGTAGACCTGTGCTCAGAACCCTTTAGTTATTTGCCTCCATCATGTTTACAAAGCTGCTGTGGAACATGTTCATGTGTATTTTTTCTGGAATTAACAAATCGAAATTAACGCGTTATTTTAACTGCCCTAATAAACAGTATTTTTTAATATGTTAAAATCAGGTACAATACTTACAAAGGAAAGCTTTCTTCTGATCCTCATTTAGTTCATCAAAAACCTCCCAAAACATCTGTATGGTGGGGTGGCCTGCATGGTACTCCCCCTCATAGCTTGTGTTCTAAAAACAGTGAAACAGACTGTTACAATTACATCTGTTACAGACAGTTATAATCATTTGTAGTGTTCAAATAAAGAACATGAGGATGTGATAAATCAGACACAGCTTCAGAGAAAACTGGACTATAAAGAGATCTGGTTATAGACCGTACCTGTTTCAGCTTCGCCCAGTCGAGCAAGTCTTTGCCCACCAAAACTTCTTGCAGCTCCTTTGGTCGGAACAGCTTCACCAGATCTCGGTCACACACCTGGAAGAAGCCTCGCTTGAACTCCTGAAACACGCCCTCCACTGATGTGTTGAAGACGTGATTCACGTAGGCATCCACAAACTCCTTCCTGTTTAACAGATTAAAGTTTCAAGTCAGCAAATACTGTAGATCCACACATCTATTAAATACACCACATGCACTTCCGAAGATAGGGGTCTCTCAATCAAAACAATCAAAACAAAAGATAAAGATTGATGAGTCTTGAAGTAGGGTGGGATCATTGAAGCTGTTGTTTTCATTGTAATCAACCACTATTGTTAATGAGAAATCTATCTACTATGGAGTAATGTTTTTTTCAGTTTCATTCACGTTATGTTTAGTCACAATCACAGACTTCCATCCTTGCTCTGGGACTCTTTCCCTGAAGTCATAGCAACAAGCGACCAAATGAAATCCACTGTTACCTTGAATAAAATTACAAATTTCTTTGGGTTTGACCCTTTTTGGAAACAATTGGGATGAGACCACAATTAAAGAATTTTACATTTTAATGTTATATATTATATTGTTTACTTATTAACTGCTCTGTTCCCCTTCATTTCAATAAGACTGACTGAAATCCTATCTTTCGGACAGGCATCTTCCTGTGGAACCTGATAGCTTCATTTCCTTCTACAAAACGTACTTGTGGTGTACTTCAAGGGTAAATTCTGGGTCTCATTCTTTCTTTCACCCTTGGCCACATCATTAGCAGATATACTATTTCTATGCAGATGATATGCAATTATATCTTCCGTTCATCCCCTCTGATAGTAGCAGTTTGGTTGTCCTAAAGATTTGCTTTGAGCATATTAAGTGTTGGATGACTTGTAACATTCTCTAGCTTAACAAGTCTGAAACTGTGTTCACTCTTAATGCACTCACAGTATCACACAACTTTGGGTCATGTTAAAACGGTCCTTACTTGTTTTGACTTGTCACCGGCTTTTCAGGATTTTTAGGATCAAGGTCGACCTCTATCCCATCCCAGGTGATCTGTTGATCAGTTGAAAGAAAGAATAAGATAGTGATAATTGATTTTCAGGTGGATATCATGAAAAGGATAAATAACATTTTTGCCACTGTGAAACACCTACGACAAAATACATGTCCAGGTTTTCTAAGTCATCATCTTGGTAGTCTTCCAGGATGTACTGCAGACTCCTTAAAACACATAAAAGGAATAATATTTAAAAATAGCAAATATAATGTCCAGTGTTCTGAGCAGAAAGTCAACACTAAAACCAAACATTTGTTTTTTAAATATACATATATTTCCTCTTACGCTCCAACAAGTGGGCTGAATTCCAACAAATCCTGCAGTGAAGGCTTTACACCCAGCAGCTTCTTGAATAGAGCCAGTGGGAAGGGTAGGTGAATGATGCAGCCGTTGTATAAAGCCAATCCACACAGAACCCCAAACTGGAAGTATCTCTGGTCCTCCTGATTTGCCTGGCATTAAACATGGGATTAATGATTTATATGTTTCGATGAGGTAAAACCTTTAGTTATATTGTTTATACAGTATATTGTTTCCTTGTTACGTATTACCATCGGAGGGAGAGCCAATAAATCAAATACATTTTTGAGTCTATTGTTCAGCAATTATTTTCATGTATGAGGATCTAAATACTTACTTTGGAGGGGAACCATGCCAGCGTTTCAGTGTCATTGAACATGAACATGCCAGATTCAGGTGACACCATGTCGTGAAAAACTTTGTAGAAAAAGTCTTTTCTGCAGAGATTATCGATTGTTCGGTTTTTATCAAAGTAAACCTGGAAGACAAAAGTGCACAAAATAAACCTTGCGGCTGAAACAGTAGTTTATACAAGAACATGTGACTTTGGCCATGCTAAGGTTATCAGATAAAGTCTACACATTTACCACAAGTGGCATCTTGTAGTCAGTGTGATGAGCAGTAGCCATTTGTTTGAAGGTGTCTTCCAAAACTGATGCTCTACTCAGGTCCATTTCAAAGAACACATCTTGAGGTAGTGGGAATTTAAATGGCATACTGCAGATGATTTGATAAACTGTTTCCCACTGAAATAAAAATATAAAATTAAACATTTAATTTCTCATAACTTATTCTACCATTTTTGTGTTGTGTACTGCAATAGTCCACCCTGACAGTATTGTGTGTAATGGCTCATGAAGAAGAATTCAAGGCCTGATTACCTTGGTGCTGCTAGCATTCATATCAAAAGCTATTTTCTTTGACTGCAGATCCATCACGATTGGAAAACTACAGAGGATGAGTGGCTCTGCATTCGCCTTCTAAAAGGGAAAAATGTACACAGGGTCTTCACATTTAACAGAAAATTTAAATGGCAACTATTGAAAAAAACATTGTCTGAAAAGAGAGGACAGAAATAAAGGGCAATGGAAGGAGGCATTGACTTGGCAGCTATCACAAAGTGGATTTAAACCCACGATGTACAGAGACATGGCCTTTGCTCATAATCTAATAAACCATTTGTATTTTTACCTTGTGTTTCAACCTTGAACGCCAAAACCGCAGATCCTCACGGAGAAACTCTTTGTCAATCTTCACATTAAAATCACTTTCTGGCAACCTTTGTGGTTCTGCAATCCTGCTGTTGGCCTTTAAAGCAAAATATGTTTTATGTATTAGGTGAAACGTTCAATAATATATAACAATTACAGAAAATACAGGAACAAGCCATACTAACATTGTACATGTACTGGAGGACTAGCAGCAGGTTTCTGACTCCAGAGTTGCGAGGTACAGGCTCAAAGGACAGGACCACTGAGAGGGCTTGCTTCCACACCTTAACATGTTTAACCATAGTGGAGGGCGACAGCAAGGACCACCAGTCACCTGAAGAAGACAACATGGAGATTTGTTGGATATCTTTAGGAGGAGGAGCTGTGCAGCCTGTCACCTACACCTCAGCTAACAGCTCACTGTGGCTGCTCCTTCTTATTGCATTACTTCCTGTTTAAAACTGATGCAAAAAAAAGATTCACAACTGTCCGTTGTCTTGTTTTGCAGACAGTTTTGAGAACTGATTGAGGCCAGTGTTAGCCGTTATAGCAAAAATATTGTATTTCCGGTGACATCTTCACAAAAAAAAAAAAGTGTTTCTCCTGTAGAATAATTTTCATGTTAAGCAGCAGCAGTAGGAAATATCTCATTTGCAACAGCAGTAACATATAAAGTAAACAGTACATGTTGATGGCTGCCCTTGTGATGGATTTCATGCATGCATTGTATTCTGTAAACTCTCATGCTTCAGTGGGCAATCTGAATCCAGCATGGAATGGCGGAGTCCGCCACTAACAATAAGAAACTGCTCTATAGAGAGGTAACTACTCAGTGTATATCCACTGAATGACTATTTGTACGATTTGTATTTATGACAGTTGTGTTGCACTCAGAAACTGTAGGTTTCTACATTATGTTGCTTTCATTGTACAAAGTACATTTTATCTAAACAAACAGAATCAAGATATTATGCAACGTTTGGAGGTAACAGTACCTATGACCTGGAGGCTGTCATCAGACAAGCGTAGTACTGCAGCAGCGACTGCCTCGGCAAGCTTTGTGCTCGTTTGTTGCCGTTTGTGTCTCTGGATCACATACAGGAGCTCCATGAGAAGCAGGTGGATCCTCAACCCCTCCACACCCACTGGCTTCTTATCAAGGGAAGGAAGCAAGTGCTGGACAGCAGCCTCAACCTGTCAGTTTAAAAACAGTGGTGCATGGTCACTCATCAACCAATGACTGGATGGAGCAATGTAGAGTGCATGTGTCACTGCTCAGGGTGGTGTTCAGAGAAAATTACAATTGGATCATTTTCTGAAAGCCTAAGACAAATGCATACAGCCTGTTTTCAGAAACAGGCCTTCAAATGAGCCATCAGGGCTTCCGTAAGGTAGTGATGTCACAACTATACAGTCATTGCCATCAGCCACACCCCCAGCACAGCTGAGGTTGCAAAAACACTGGCAGAACTAATGCAAAAACACAGTGAGCAGCACCTGTTCAGGCTTATGAGAGCTGACCACCAATCAGAGCAGCTTTGGTTTGGGGGGGGGGGGGGGGGGGGCGACGGAGTCTTCATAAAAAATGGTGAATAGAGGTGCTGCAGCAATGAACAGTATGAGAACAATTAGGTATTTATTAAGCATTAAAGCAAAACAATTTCTAGCAGCCACCCTAATCTTACAGTGCATAGCATGGGATATTTAAGCAGAGTGTGTTTAAGTGCATTTATAAAAGTAAGACAAATATTCAATAACTTCATACACATTTCAAACATTTCAGTTACATACCTCAGCCAAAACATTGTCCTTTTTCACCAGTTTCTTGAAGGCTTGTCGTGCAAGAGACAAGTTCAAGCCAGAATACTTCAGTGAAGTCTGGAAATGTTTGTCTTTGCTAAAAACACAAAGAAGAAAAAAATGCAATTAGGCACAGTGGTGCTTTGAGATAAATACTAATATCTGGGAACTGTGATCTTTTTTGAGGCAAAGTTAATCACAATCCATCCAACAGTTGTGGAGATATTTCAATCTACACCAAAGAGGTTGACTAACTATCTACAGGCAAGGGTGTACAGTAAATGTGAAAATTCACCAGATTAAAGTAAGTGCTGAAAATTGTTTACCTTTGTTCAAGGAAGCTTTTATTCACACAGGATGCAGAGGAAAACATCCTGTGAATTTCCCTGTGAAGATTTAACATTTTTAGTCAACTGACAGAAAAAAAAGTGTATATTCTCAGGATCCAATTGAATTATTCCATTCCAGTCATAAAACATCAGGATATTCAACAAAATAATTACATAATAAAAAAGAAAATGCTAATGCGTTATAGCTTCTTACTGTTTTATCTTTCTCCATGACTTTGAATCACATTCAGCAATCCATTTGTCAATCATGCCATCAAGATGCTCTGTTACATTGTTCACACTGGCAACTTCCTATAAAAGAAACACGTTGAGTTAGTGTTCACATTATTATACCTTCAACCATCATGGCTTGTGTATTATGTATTTGTGTTGGTACCTCAGCAGACGTGCATATTGCAAACGAACAGTTTCCTCCTGCGAAGATGTTTGTAACTTTTGGATCATCAGCGGAGTCTGGAAGAGTGATGGAATTAAAGTGTAATCTCCGTAATGAAATCATTTCTTGCATTCACATTTTTAATTCTTTTATTACAGAATTTTAGTCACCTTGTGGCAGTTGAACAGGTAGCGGCACAGACGGATGACTCTCCTCTCTGTGTCCCAGCTGACCTACTTCTCCACGCCCAAAGGAGTAGACCCTCTTGGAGTCTGTCAGTACTAACGTGTGATGTCTGAGTAGACAGAATATCACCAAAAAATATTTTATTGAGGGAAATACTCTTCAAAACATAATTCATGTAATCTTTGGTTGTCTGTTTAGAAGTTACAGTTTAGTAGTCAACCCTGGTTTCAAAAGACAATTACAGCATCATTGGAGATTCTATTTTTTTCCAAAGTAATACTCCAGACAACTGCCAGTGAACTGCCAGACAATCTAAACTCATTGTTGTAGTGTCTCCTGTGTCTTCATGATTGTTCTGACGGTATAATAAAACAATGAACAGAATATCAAAATCTACACGTACATAGTCTGACCCAGAGTGATGGAGTGTCTTTATAGTTCTCTATATAAACACTTGAGTTTTTTTGGAACTAATTGAGAGACACTGACATGGTTTCAAAATAACTTTTAACCAGGAGCCTTACATGGTGAAACTGCTTCAACTGAAATTGGGGAAAACAAAAATAGAAAAAATAAAAATAAAAGGTGATCTACTGTACCGTCCACATGTGATCTTGGTGACTTTTGCCCCCCAGAGCTCTGCAACCAGCCGAGGTCGTAGTTCATCGCTGAATGAGTTGTGCCCGAGCTGTCCATGTTGACCAGAGCCAAATGTGAACACTGCACCAGTCTGAGGAGCAAATGGAGTTAAGTGGTTAAAGTCCCATTATCATTCACATTTACAAATCTGTGGGATCCAAGTCGTCAAATAATTTTTCATGTCACTCGTAGTGCACACTATTGTGGTCGGACTACTGGAACACAAGCTGACTGAGACTTCAAGTAGCTTATCATGATGCCTTGGTAATATTATTAAAGAGCCCTTTTGTCGATGGAATAGTGCAAGTGAGACGTTTGTCGCTGCAGGAGTCAGTACCTTCCAAGCTGTTTTAAGAAATCTTATGTATAAATTTAGTTATAATGTCTCTAAAAATGAAATCTTCCTGGTTTTATCAAACATGAAGTTTAGCACTGCTGTACACTACCAATCCCAGC
Source organism: Pagrus major (assembly GCF_040436345.1). NCBI lineage: Eukaryota > Metazoa > Chordata > Actinopteri > Spariformes > Sparidae > Pagrus > Pagrus major. Next base: position 27,865,288 of record NC_133222.1, on the reverse strand, counting down.
TGTGGAGACATTGGTACAGCTGTCTCTTTGTAAAACACTTATGTATATTATTTTCTTCTCTATGACCTTTTATTGTGATTTTGTAAGTAATGTATTCTATGGAATGTATTGTCTTTTATCTGGATCTTGAGTCTGTAATAAAGTTTTGAATTGAATTGAATTGATGAACCCAAAGAGAATTATCATCCAACTCAGCTTTATGTTATAGTGTCTTTCAGCTCAATGTTTTGGTTTTACAGAATGACACTTTACTGTTTTGGCTCAGACTCTCTGCTCTCATTGACACTGTTTTGTGGTGACAACATGAGAGTATTAAAATGATACGTATGCAAAATTGTGAGTAGTTACTAAGAAATGATTATGGGGAGGAGTATATAGTAACTAGAAGAATATTTAACAACTACCCAAAGGTTTTTGTACTGTACTAGAAAGTATTACCAGGTTTCTTTTTCTAACCTTGGTCAGAGTGACAGTGTGGTCCTTTCCACAGGAAATGTGAACAGTTTTCTTCATGTTCAGACAATGAACAGCAGTAGGTGTATGTCTGTCTATAGAAAAGAAATTCAAAGTCAGGTTTACATGTTACAGAAACATATATCTTAATAAATGTAAGATAAAATCTTTCTACCTGTCCTGTCTCCCAGCCCGAGCTGTCCACAGTCATTTCTCCCCCAGCCGAACACACCTCCAGACACAGAGAGGGCGAAGCTCTGTTCTCCCCCTGCAGCGATCTGGACCAGAGGCATCGCTGACAGAGATCGGAGGTGTTGGGGTGAATTGGCGCCGAGCTTCCTCTTCCCCAGACCCAGCTGGCCTCTGGAGTCCTGGCCCCATGTGTACACCTGCCCATCTGTGGAGAATCACCACGACTTTATGAGCTGCAAAGTGCAGTGTACAATACTGTAGTCTGCTTTCTCAAACACTTTACTGACATCTTGGACTACAGTGTTTCCATGGACTGACTCATTAAACCCTGTGCACTGAAGGGCAGAGCTACACTTCTTGACAACAGCACAGGTAGCATGTAGTTGTTGGAAGGTGTAGCCATAAACCATAAACTTTTGAGTTTATTTAGCAGCCACTAGCCCTCTCTACCTCACTGTGTCCACTCATCTGCTCTAAACAATCTAACAGAGACTCCTACTGGTGAGGAGGTGTAATGACATTCACAGTGCCACTGTTTGGAAACACAACACACATGACTTTAAAGGGCCAATGAGCTGATCTTTGAACTCTTAAAGGGTTAGTTCACCCAAATTACAGACACATAAGCACACTGAAACAATAAAGTTTGCTCTTTTTTTGCAATAAAGACAAAGAAGAGAACATCATTCCCAAACAATATTAATCAGAATAATCCACTAACATCTTTGTGTGTAAAGGAGATGCTTTTTCATTTATTTCCTTTTGTTTTATAAAGGTTCTTGTGCATGTAAATGATCTTGAAAGATAAAAAAACACAGAAAACACTGCTCCTGAAACACCTAGTCAGTAGTCTCACCTTTTATTCCGCAACTTTGCGACATCACACTGAGTCACCTAGTTTGGCACATACTATAACTTTAGTACAGCTTCTCTGTTGTTGTTAGTGGTGCTGGCTCAGGCGTATGAGAAAACTGATGTTTTTTTTTAGCATTAAAGCACGTAAACCTATTCTAGCAGTAAGCCAACATAAAATGATCAATCTTTTTAGCACTACAAATTAAATTGGCAGAAAGGCAGAAAGCTCAGACACAAACATCTATACACTTATGCCACAATAAACCCAAGGCACCTTACTGTACCTTTGGTCAGGGCTACTGAATGATGGCTCCCGCAGGCAACCTGAGTTACTGTGATGTTGCTCAAAGCTTCCACTGGCCTGAAAGAACAAGAAACAGGAAAGACCACAAGCTAACCAGCATGAAACCAAGTGCAGATTCTTGTAAGTGTAGGACATTGACAGCATCTCTTTCTTACCTGGGGATGTATGTGTGAGCTGTGTCCACAGACAGGACGTTGCCTCTGTCTGACAGCAGTGTGACTGAATTATCTCCACAACTCACAGCCTGAATCTTGTCTTTACATTTCACAAACTCTGAGAGTGAAACACAGCAGAGGTATGTCACCATTACTGCAAATAATAACTTCCTTTTTTAAATGCTTTGTAAGCACCAGGTTGACTTATTTTATATAAATAAGCAGAAAGATGTGTTGATGCTCACTCTGCTTCCCTCTGACTCTTCTCCCGTCTTCGCTCTCATTTGTTCTGATGATGAACGAGTTTCCATTACTTTTGCAGAAGGCCAGCACGCTGTGACCTGCTGACAGGTCCGTGATGTGATAACCGAGGTCTGAATACTGAACCCCATCATCATCATCATCATCATCACCGGTCCGACTGTCGGTGAGTGCTCCGTGTTTGAGCCGAAAGCCCCGCTGACTGTCCTCTCCCCATGAAAACATGCTGTCATCCGGTCTCCTCAGGACTCACAGCTGACTTTTATATCAGCTCAGGAACGAAACTTAGAGAGGACCCAACCCTGCACTGTGTTGAGGAGGGAAAACAAAACCTAAACACACCGACACACTGGCTTTAAAGAGAAACGAAAGTGAAACTGTTTGTTCACGAACATTGCATCGCAGTGGAGTGTTTTTTAAAGATATATTTTTTTAATGTCATGTTGCATTACATTTATATTTGTTCACGTTCAAAGTCATTGGTCGTATTGACTGGGTGGATGTGTGATGTTTCGGTGGAGGAGGACTGATGGTCGATCTGTTTCGTTTCAGCACCGAGAAAAGCTGAACAGCATCAGGAGGAAGTGACTTTGAGTTACCTCAGCTCAGTCTGCCAAGTGGGTCCAATATCTTAATTAACTGGTAAAATGTACGTGTATAATTAAAATCTGAATAAATAAACAAAAAACACAAAGCTCATGGGGAATAAAGTGCACTGCAGTAGATCTAGTGTCTCTAATGAGCTTCAACATGTATAAAGCAGCTTTAATTTGTGCATTGCAGTAGTCATTTCCCATCATTTTCAACTTGCAGCTCATCCTGAAGCAACTTTAAGTGTTAAGAGTCCTCATTTAACTACCAAACACCTGTAGGTTACTGTGTGTACTGCTATGATTAATGACAGGCAGCCAGAATATTCAACACACTGTGTATTCAACAGTCCAAAGGATCACTGAACAGATCATACTGTGCATGTGTTCACTGTAGCTCTGCTGCATTGTTAAACCTACTGTTTCGTTGTTATAACAGAGAAGTCATTTAGTCATTTTGTTCCTGTTGTTTGGCTCATTTTGTTTTTAAGTTTGTGGGTTAAGATATCCTCCAAAACATGCACAGTTTGGCACATGATACTCATAGGGTATACACTTTGTAAAAGCCCTCTGTTGCTGTTCTGAAAGTGAAATATAGTGAAATTAAGTTAATCATTTCACTAATAAGTTAATTATATTATGCCAGTTTATTGTGAAAGACACCAACATAGTGTTGTCACAATACTGGAATTTCTACTGACACATCATTGAGGGCATAAAGTTTCAGATTTTTATGAAAAGATAAGTATAACAAGGCTTGTGTTCTGTGTGTTAAGCACAGCAACATCAGAGTTCATTTACTTCTGGAGGAGGTGGGGTTATGTGGGAACTTCAATGCTGCATGTGTCAACCTGCTGTAGGAGAGGAGGGTGATGAAATGAAGCTGGTACTGGAGTATTGGTACTGTGAAAAATGAGCATAGGAATGGTTTCAAATGTTGATTGAAACTCCCACACCGCTGCTGAGGCCTATCAGACCCCTTTACTTCAATTAAACCTAATCCAATATTGAAACATTTAAATCCATTAGATCCAAATTTATTTAGGATTCGCATCGAATTGTACTCACTCATAGAAACCAGCCTACTAAATATGCCTGATTTGTTTCATCAACATCCATACATTATTTCCTGAGAAATTAACCAAATCACTCAATGTTAAAGGTGCAATCTGTAAGAATTGGGTAGCTATCAACTACAAACTCCAAACAAATAGGGGCAGGAGTGGACTGAGTAGGGAATGCTGCCAGGGAGTGTCGCCAGAATGGGCACCAGAACTGGATCTGGACAAGTGAACATGGCCACACCGGTACTGATCACAGCCGTCGAAACAGACAGAGACCAGTGACTCCAGAGAAGATGAAGACATGGTGGATTCAGGCGGAGACAGGAGAGGCTGGAAGCAGGAGAGGAGTGAGAGGGAGGTTGGACATCAGTCAGCACTCACCTCTGGACACCTGAGCTACACTATTGGACTAATGCCTCTTTTGGTACAATGTGGTATTGTGAGACAGGCAGGGGGGCTAGCTTGTTAGCATGCTAGCTTCAGTAGATATCCCTGAACACAATACATATATGTCTTTGACATAATGCCAGGACTTTTATTTCTTTACTCTCTGTTGATGATTTTAGTTAATTTTCAAAAGAAAAGTTCTTACAGATTGCACCTTTAAATAAAGTGAAAAAAAAATCCTTTATCTGTCCCTTTGTCCTGATCGCACCAAAAGTTAATGGGGTTTATTCTGGGCCAAGATCCATCCTACATCCAAGTTTTGTGGAAATCTTTTTAGTAGTTTTTGTGTAATCCTGCTGACAAACCAACCAACCAACCACCAGACTTGGTGGAGGTAATTAAAATAAAATAAAAAGAGTTTATCTTGAACTTGACTCTCAAGTGTCTAGTTCACCTTGAAAGATAATGACAAAAATTGCCCACAAGGTGGAGGTAGAGACTGGACCAAGAAAATGTTACCAAACATCCAAGTAAATCATGCTGAGATAAACCTGCACTGCTGACAAAAAGGTGATGTGGTGACAAAAAACGCTCATGTTTGGTGTGTAGGAGCAAAAACGATTACACAACATGTGAGATACTGCCTGATTGACTCTCTGCTCATTATTCACTTCCACCCTGTCTCCATGTGCCTGTTAATCACCCTCGTCTCCCTCTCCAGCCCTTTTACACATGGCAAAGAGCTCTGAATCTGTCCTGACCTCTGTGACCCCTGCAGTGCATCACACCGGCTGCACAAGTGACCTTCACGGTAGACAATCTCTCTTCTGTCTCTGTTTGCTTTCCAAACGATGAGGTCACAGGCAGTTTGAATACAAAGGCACAACCTGTATTCTGTATTAATTGGTCGGATTGGGCATCTACAGAGTCCTGTAATTATTCTGTCTTAGAATAATGTGATCTTGCCTATTTTTGCATCCCGTTGAATAAACGATCCCTACACACTCATGGTAAACCCAGAAGACAGGTGGAGCTATGGAGGGAATTACATGAAACTACATGAACCAGTAAGAGTGATAAACAGGCAACGTCAATCAAGCTCAGTCTACAGGTGACACAACCACACTGTCCTGCTGCATTCAGATCAAAATTCCACCAGCGCAGTATACCTGTGTGGTGTGGCTAAAAACTGTTGGACAGGGACCTGTGTTGGTTGGGTTGTCAGAATGGCTCGTGGGCTAAATTGTAAATTAAACAGACTTTTATTCCCATTGATGTTCGTCACTGTTGTTCTCTTGGCTTCACTGGAGAGGATAACCATGTTGGAAGTGATTCTTCCACCAGCCTCTCATTCCTGTCATCTCCCACTGCCAGAAACTGTCAAAGCATCAGCTCAGTCTGAGCTGCAGGAACATCACCTTCTTCCTGTATTGTGCCATAGAGAGAGCGAGCGAGCGAGAGAGAGAGGGAGAGAAAAGATGTCCTTCCAAATTCAACTCGGACGCACAGAATGAAAAACACTGCTGCTTAAGCTTACATGGCTGGCAACAGTAGTCCAAAAAGTTGTAAATTATACAGCATTTAATGTCATTAATCAATACAGCCAGGCAGTATCCCTTCTACTACTGATGCTTGTATTATTTCACCATGCAGTTATAAAACCAGAGGTTAAAGGACATACTGTATATTATACTCATTTTCAGGGTCATAATTTTATTTTGGGTTACTTACTAGAATAGGTTTACATGCTTTAAATGTTTAAACAACAGTTTTCTCATACTGTCTAGTGCCAAAGCTCTGTATACCCCCTTTGTCCAAAACGCTCTGTTTTAGCTCCTGTCCTTTTACGGCCCCCCTCCCGAACACCCAGTCTCTTCTGATTGGTCAGCTCTCACACGCCTGAGCCAGCACCACAACAACAAAGCAGCTGTGCTTAATCAGTTCTTTTGTGCCAAACTAGTTGCTATTTATAAATTATGCAAATGTGTGACATGGTAACGTGGTGTGATGTCACAAAGTCGCAGAATTAAAAACGAGACTACTGACGAGGTGTTTCAGGAGCAGTGTTTTCTGTGGGAGAGAGGAGCTTCTGTTGGTGCAGACTTTGACCTTTATAAATTTCATGACCTTTTACATGCACAAGAACCTTTATAAAGCACTGAAGGAAAGGAGAAAAAGCTAAAAGCATAGTAGGTCTTCTTTAAACAAATATCACTGCTTGAATGAGAGGTCAGTCCCACTTCCTCTCTCAAACTGGCTGAACATTGGAGAGACAGATTGCGCTCTGGAGTGAAGGGAGCAGGTAAACTTGCAAGCAGATGCATCTCAACCTCTTTTGCATAGAAAGGATTGGGAAGCAAATTTTGGTCTGACTACGTCATCAAAAAATGTCTAATAAAATGGATATGGCTGTATTTAAACTGACTTTAAACGGTAGGCTATATTTTCCACATCATCTTTCACATGCATCAGTATTACAGTCTTATTCATTTACAGGTAATCAGACGCAAATATGTCATGCCAATTTCATTTTTTCTTGCCTGATTCAAAAACTTTCTCTTGTGTTTAAAGATGAAAGCTCATATTACTCATAGTGCATCATCAGATCAGACATGAAATTCAGTGCTTGCATTTTAGGGTTTAATTATATGAACAATGAAATCTTAGAAACAATCCAGAACATCACAAGTGTTATTGACAAGATGACTATTGTAATATGGTCATGTCTCATTTCTCATACTCCCCATTCCCCTTATTGTTCTCTTGGCTGTACTGAAGAGGATAACCATGTTGGAAGGGATTCTTCCATCAGCCTTTCACTCCTTTCATCTTTCCACTGCCAGAAACTGTAAAAGCTTCAGCTCAGTCTGACCTGCAGAAACATCACCTTCTTCCTGTTTGTTGCCATAGAGCAATAAAACAGATTTTCCTCCAAATCCCACCCAGAGGCACAAAATGAAAATCACAGAGTTGCTGCTGGTAGAGGCTGCCAATCGCTAATTACGTAATGCGCTACTGATGTTAAAATGAGGTTGTTAAAATCACCAGAAGAGGCCCATAGGACAAATACCAACAACATGATGAATGACTGTATTTTCCTTCTATGTGTTCTGTTTACTCAGCACTTATTCTGCACTTTTAATAGTAATCTCTGCTGCTGTGGCTTTGCTGCACTCACGTCAGAATTCTTATCCTCTTGAAGCAACCTGAGACTTTGACAGTAAGTGAAGGAATGCAGCCTCCTGAGAAACAAACTGCACTGAGTGAGCACTTCCAGCCTTTTGTGTGTGTGTGATGTGTGTGTGCGTGCATGTGCATATGTGTGTGTGTGTGTGTGTGTACTCTCAGCTTCAGGGGAATGAGTTGTACTGAGTTGTACCAGGACCTGAAGATCCACAGTATCATCTCCCCTCCTCAGCTTCCACAGATCACAGAACAACATGACCGCGGAGGATGTCTCTCTTCATTCCTCTGTCATTTACACTTTACCCCAGTTTTATTTCTCTCTTTGCTCCTCTGGGGCTGTTTGTCTGTGGAAACATGTTTATTCATCCTTTTCTTTTTTCATTTCTAATATGAAACATATTAATCAGACTCTAAATATGATTGTTTATCAGTTATTTTAAAACCAGGGCGAAGTGAGGTTATTATAATAAGAGCACTGCCAACAGCACGGCTGGGTTAACCCACTAGGGGGCATAACGTTACTTTCCTCTGTCCCATTACCAGTCTTTATGTCTGTGCTCTGCCTTCCAAATGAAGCAACCAATGTCTTACTTGTGAGAAGTGGAAGGTGAGTTTTTGTTCATGCACACAGCATTATTATTTAAGAGTTCATTCACAATTATGACTCAATTATTGTTTTTTTCCCATTTCTCTAGTATTATACAGTACACGTTTTGTCAACAGTTTATGTATTGGTCACCCATTTTGAATTTGTTTTTGGACTTTTTGCTGTATTGTTTAAAAATGTAAATACAGCATTCTGGATCTGGTTCATATGAGTTTATGGCATCTTTTGAGCACTTGTGGGCACAGTTCAATGCACGATAGAATAATAAACACTTTCAGTTTCATTCATTCAGTCACAGGTTCAGTCATTCATTTATAATATAATAATGATATATGATAATGTAATATATACATACAATGTACATAACTTGAAGCTCTAAACTAGGCCTTTTCCACACTAAATATTTTGACATGTTACAGTCATGTAAATAAAATTAATAATGGCTGATTTCCATTGAGCTTCTTCAGTCCGAGGTCCCTATAGGTATTCAGCATGCTGGATCACTGAACAACTAAACAGAACAGAGCCATCAGTTATTTTTCTTTTTGTGCATGTGAAGGGTCAATATGGCTGCTGTAAAAAGGCTTACAGATTTAACAAGACAAAACTCTGGCTGCACAAAGCTGAAGCTCATCTCAAACTCCGGCTGACTAGAGTTCTGCACAGGTTGAAGTTGGGCAGAGCTATCCTTGGAATTACAGGGGATGGACAAAATTGATGTACCAAGAATGATAAAGGTGTAAGTTGTCCCACCTTTACAGGTGCAACAAAAAAATGAGTTAGGTATTAATCACAGCCTGCACAGGCTCTGAAGAGAAGTCTGCATAGGTAACACAAGTGAAAACACCTGTGCTGATTGGGGTTGAGGGCCTATAAATCATGTCTCTGTGATGATAATGAGTCTCAATAACACAAGTATTAGCTTATTATTCTGGAAAATGATAAGTCGGTAGTCTGATCTCAACCAGTGTAGTATGAAGTACCCAAAAGCCATACGTAAAAATATATTGTATTAAATATAACTGTGGTAAAGGTGTAATCCATACGAATAGTACTTGAGTAAAAGTCTTATAGTATCTGTATCAAAACTAAAAAACAAGTAGAAATATTGATATATATATTAACACGTATGTATAAACTGTATACTATGAGTAAACCAATAGTTTTATCAGCTTTATCTCTTAGCATCTATGTGATTATTGTGATCAGTCTTTTTATCTGATTGTCGATGAAATTAGTATGAAATATATAATGTTAGATTAAATTCATATTCAAATGGGCTTTTTTGGGACTGATGCAGGACACAATCTGCAAAGTAAGTAGTTAATAAAAATATCAGATACATAAAGTAGAGTCAAAATTGAAATATTTGCCACCAAAATGAGAGTGGAAGTTTAAAGAAGCAGAAAATGGAATTAATTAACTGAAATACAACTACCTCAAAATTGTATTTAAGTACAGTATTTGATTAAACGTACTCAGTTTGTTCCATCACTACTCTCAACCCACTTGCAAAGCTACAGTATAGTCAAGTTATATTATAATAATTAAAGGAAAAGAAGACATTTTGGGAAATAGGCTTTAACGCTTTCTTGCTGAGACTTAGATGAGAAGAGTGTCATCACTCTCATGTCTGTACACTAAATATGATGCTGCAGATTCAGTGATAATTCTTCTCTCACTGGATCATTGAGTGCTTTAACATTTCTTTTGGATAAATAATTAAAGAACTCTTGCAGCTACAGAGCTGACTGCGACCAGGCGGAGTGAGCTGTTTGTGAGTTGAAATAACTGCAGAAAAATTCTGATTGGCTGAGCACCAAAAAGGGTTGATGTATGGTACTTGGCGCCCCAGGATTTGCTTTTATGTGATTTTTTTCTCAGTACTCTACGAGGGGCCTAATCCATGTTTTCTATATCTGCTCTAAGTAGAACATTTAGATACAGCGTCTAATGTGACTACTGAAAGTGGACAAAACTGCAGTTACACTGACCAGCTATCTCCCTTCAAAGGCCTTCAGCGGCATGAGGCTGGGACAGAGATGAAACACCAAAACACACACACACACACACACAGCAGAGAGAGATGAGAGATATAGGCCTTGTCCGACAGCTGAGATATAGCACAAGAGCCCTGGGGAGTTTCAGGGGATTTCCACAGAGGGAATCGGACACGTTGTCTGATTTACACTAACACTTTGGCTAAACTTGTGATAAAAGTTCACAAAAGAAACATTGCTGTATCTGTCTTTATCCATCTCTGCCTCCATCTGTCTCTGTCTCTGTTTTTTGCTCTGCTGCTTTCTCTGTTGCTTTCTCTCCGTAAACACTGTCGGCTGTTGGTCAAGAATATGTTTTAAGGTGTGAATTACTGTTTTCATACAGTATATGTGGGTGTTGTTGACACAAGTCATCTTATTGATAAAATGTCCTGCCTAAAAAGTTTTTTTTTGTCTTTTGTTGTGAAGCTAAAGGTGGACGGTTGGCCCAAAGACATAACAAACAGCAGATTTTAAATGAGGAAAGACGTTATTGGAGGACAAAGAGGAATGAGAGAAGTAAGAAGAGGTAGCATTAGAGAGTGAAGAGAGAGCGAGAGGCTGAAGAAAAAAAGTTCATTTTTATCTGCCTTTACTGCTCCTTTTTTCACTGAGAGGAGAGCCAAGGAATGCAATGAGGAATCTGGTGAGAGATAAAGAGAGGAAAGTGGATGGTACTGTACTGTACTGTGTGTGTGTGTGTTGCTGATTGTGCAACTGTGTGTGTCTATTAGAGTTTACATGGAAAGAGCTTTTTAAATTCATTCTTTGTCTTGTCACTCACAAATCAGCTCTCTTATAATGTTTAATTCAGTTTTAAAAAAGGATCAACTGTACTGAGAAAGAAAAACTTTTGTGTGTTAAAATTATAGGGAACCTTGGTCAAGGTCAGCTGATGTATAGCCATAGTGTTTGCGCATATTTCATTTCAAGACTTGAAATCAAGTTGTCTTTTATACAAGCTGTAGTGACTTCATAGCAGTGGCATGTTTGAAAAAACATAGTCCGATCCTCATAATGATGAAATTATACATAACGAGGCCAACAGTATTTCATGGATATTACTTTTTGTGTTTGAGGAGGAGTTGATATTATATTATCGTCGACAGAGTAAAACTATTATGTGACCTTCTCGCAGACTTAAGGTGATGAAACTAAGTTAATGACTAATAAAAAAATGATGACTTAATATTAAAAAAAACAACAAAGAAACTTTAAAGTAAATAAATAAAGACCACAGAGACAAAGTGATACTGTATCAAAACAGTCACGTTACATTTACACAGAGAGAAAGCATCGTTTTCAATTATCCCACATGTTTGAGTACAAAATGTTTCACTGACATCTGCTGTTTTATGACTCAAATATTAATACACATGAAAGAGAGAAAACTGAAAGTATAAACAGTTCCTGGATCCATCCAAAGAAAAGTCTAAAATATATCAGTTAAGTTACATATTTCCCCCCATGGAAAGAGTTCAGTTCCCATGGTGAAGCAGTATTATTTACATCTTGACCAAAATGTCCCGGCCACAGAGCCAGTGTGACCCAGCAGACATATTTTAGAGCTCGCAGTGTCTACAGCACTGCCAAAGTCCAGCAATATTTACACACCACAGGGACAAGAGACGCACACCATTTAGCTCCAAGAGCGCTGAGCGCTGCTAGAAAAAAAATCCTCACATCCTCACATTGCCCAAAAACAAAATGTTAAGCTTTTTAAATACAACCATAAGGGCATGTTTGTGCTTGCAATGTCTATTTTATGCTGACCTGACAAAACATCCAAAGCTTACATCGCAAAGACTGCATTGGGCATTAGATGAAAACTCTCCACTTAATTTGATCTCTTTAGAAGCGTTATCTTTTGTGTGAAATTATAAGAAACGGCAGAGGGACTGAACGCCACCTCACTCCCTTTAAGTCATTCCAGTGAAAGCAAAACTTGTCCACAAAATCATAATAAATAAGCCTTCCCGAACTGGTTCAACATAAAAGATATTTACAACAGCTGGAGGCGCGAAGCTGACCATGACCTTTGACCTCACTGTGCACATGATGGTGGATGGTGAGGAAACCAGGCAACAACTGGGGATGAATGAAATATTACATTATAGTTAAAATGGAAACATTTTTGACTGAGACTCTTCTGGACTGTCTTACGTGCAGTTACTCCACTTTTTCCATATTGTGCAGCCCTACTTGTTACATTTACATCTGCCTGGCAGCATCTTTTGCCTGTTGAATAGTGTTACTGGTAAATGGAAACTTAAGTTAACGATGGCAATTCAGTTACTGATTGACTTTTGAAACAATAATTCAAAACTGCAGGACATTTTTCTTGAAAGAATAATTCTGTTGATAGTCTGCTTTTTTAAAAATGTTTAGTTATATCCCATGAATAGACTAAAAGCAGCAATGGAGAGGCTGTATTGTGCCAAACCTGCAGCTGAAAATAGTCCTGAACAAATGCACTATTTACTGTCATAGGAAATGAATAAGCCTTAAAAAATACATTTACATTTACAATTACATTTTCAGTAGGAACAAATTCAGTATTCAGACCACAAAGAGCTGTGTAAGAAAAAAAAAAAGGTTTCGTTGGTGAGGGCGTGTTGTTTCAGGTACTGTTGAGACGATGAGTTTGAAGGCTTATCAGACACCAAAAAACTGCACAGCAGCGTTCAATACTACAGGGGAGGATTTTACATGTAATTTTACCATAACGCCAACAATAATACAAAGTTGCACTGTAGATAAAGTTGGCCCTTTTGTCAGACATTTGCACCCCTCCTCTATCAACAGAGTTGTTTTATTTAATTGAATGAGTTGGCTGCATTTTACACAAATTGATGGTTTGAGTCTTTTTATGGGATTTGTTAACTATAACAAAAATACAGAACATATCCAGCCTTATCTTTTAACATCACAGTACAGTTTAAATAACCCACAGATTTCAGAACTGTTTGAGCTCTAGTTTCTAAACTCAAAATAATTTTTAAGGGAGCCATTAGGACTCCACTGGCCCCTACAGAAGCTGGTTTCGTTGGTGCAAAGGGGGTCACAAGGTTTGGATTAACGGAAGACAGAAAATATAAGCAGATGTAATCCAGATGTTTACATTTAAAACAGTGATACGGGCTGACAAAAGACTCAGATGGCCAGCTGGAGCTTGGTGAGGTTCCTCTGGTGCATGTTGTGGTGCCGCACCAGCTCATCGCTCCGAGCAAACTTCTTCTGACAGTTGGGCCACCGGCAGTTAAATGGCTTCTCACCTGAGGGAGAGGTGGGTTGGATGGACAGGGTGACGGAGAAGGGGAGAGAAGATTGATTGAAGAAGAAGTGGAGAGGATGGTAACGACAGGAGCAAGTAGGAGAGGAGGGGTTTAGAGAGGATGGGTGGAATAATAATGAAATCAAGTGAAAAGAAAAGGGAAAATAAAATAAATATTAGAATATTATGCTGATTATAACCTGAATGGGGAAGATTCAATGAACTCAATATAGTACTGAATTTAGTACATATATGAAAAGTAGGAATAAATAAATGTTCACAAACTCTACACTAAAAAATTACTTTACTCTTATTCTACATAACTACTACACTATAAACATCAAATGGATGAAGAAGAAATGGAAAAATAAAAGTTTACGCACTTGTTTTACCTGTATGAGTCCGGGTGTGTGTCTTAAGGTGGTCAGACCGAGAGAACTTTCTCTGACACGTCTCGCATTGGAAGGGTTTAACTCCTAAACACATGTACAGTATGCATGCACACACACACACACACACACACACACACACACACACACACACACACACACAAACAAGTCCAAGTTCACACAGACACACACACACAGAAAACACATGTTCAACATCACACAGACACACACACACACAGAGGGAGATAGAAAAATACAGTAGAGCAGGGGTTTGCAGGGAAGCCATTCCAAAGTTTGGCCAGCCTATAGCAACTTTATCTGAGGGGAGTTCAGTGTGGTGCACCACAGTACACAAAATGCAAACTGTGCACTTCAAAAGACAAAATGGCTGTCATGCAAACAGCAGAGGAGAGAAAGTAGAGCTAATGCATTAACTGAAAGGAAAACCTTGAAAAAATAAAGGCAGATTGGGTAAAATTGATCAAACCTGTGTGCCTCCTCTGGTGTCTTTTGAGCTGATCAGAGCGGGAAAACCTGCGGCCACAGTCTGTGAAGTCACACTGGTAGGGTTTCTCCCCTGGACGAAGGCAAGAAAGATGAGGACACAAACATTTAAATAATTCAATTTGAAGCTCTTTATACCTGAAGATACTGTATCACAGATAACCATAGCAAAAATAAGGTTTAAGGTCTCCTGGTTTAATTTTTTAGACAATAACACAGTTGTTCTTCTTCTTGTGACAACTGCAATAAATGTAAAGCTGATAATTAATTAAACAGCCAATTGACAGAAAATAAATCAGCAACAGTTAATTAATTAATTATAATTTATTGCTTAAAAACAAAAACAAATTAATGGTCTCAGCTGCTCAGAGGTGAATATGTACTGGTTTTCTCCGTCTTCTATGACAGCAAACTAAATATTGTTGGATTTTGGACTCTTGGTCCACACAGACAAGCAATTTAAAGACATTGCTGTTACCTCTAGGAACTTATGGCAGACAGCTTTATACTATTGTCTCACATTTTAAGTTATTCTTTTAGAAAAAAATCATAATCAGTAATGCTGTTGTTGCTAAATATGTGTCTGTAATGTACAAAGATAATCTGTCTGTAAGGCATTTTAAGATTTTTGTCATTATCAAATTAAATTCCGACATCAGAATAATTACTGTAGTTGAACCAAAGGCAGTTGTACTGGCATGACCTATGATCTCTCTGACTCCCGAGTCACTCGTAGATGCCTTCAATCTAGCTTTACTGAAGATTTATTTCCATTTCTTGACTGATTTGAATCACGTTTCATTATCAGCAAAGATACTGAATACTTAAAGCAACTGGACAAGAATCAGTACATTGTACATAATGTTATGTGTGTGTTTTCTTGTCCTTAAAAAACAAAATGTGGGATAATTTTATTTTTAAGAAAAAAGAAAAATACTTTACCATCGTTTTAAGTTAATATTTATCTGCAATAATGATTAAGAATAGGCTCATTATTTTACTTGTATTATTAAGTATGATGTAAATATTGATGTTTTCTTTTTGAGACATGGCTAAAAAAAATCCCCAGGTTGTTCTACACTGCCACTGCATCAGATTTGACTGGAAATCCAACGGATCTCTTTATTTCACATAACAGGAAGTATTTTCTGGCAACAGCGGATACAGAAACTCGGGCCAATGGAAACATCATTTAAACAGCTTTTAAAAAGTTTCTTCTCCTTAAGCCAAACTGAAAACCTTTGAGTGAAGTAGGAACATATGGGTGACAGTAACTGTGCTTCTGGGAAATGTGGCATTAACAACACTGCAGTGTAACATTACAACACATCCTCCTGTTGGGTTCACCTGTGTGTTTGCGACTGTGCATCTGCAGATGAGACAGCTTGAAGTAGCGTTTGTTGCATCCTGGGTAGGCGCACATGAACGGACGCTTCTCGCTGCTCTCTGACCGCACTATGGCTGGAGCGATGCTGGGCACCCGTCGCACATCCTGCACACACACACACACACACACACACACAGACACACACACACACACACACACACACACACACACACACACACACACACACACACACACACACACACACTTTAATTTAAAGCCAAACCACTCAAAGGCAAATTAACAAAAACTCTCCCTGGACATCAATAATAGAACCAGTCAAATGTAATTGAGAAAACAGGCAATTAAATCTGTCCTGTGTGTAAATAAGTGCATGTGATGTGTCTGGTTCACAGAGATCATTATAATAAAATGGTCATATATTCATTAGATGGAAATTAGCAGTAAAATGACCCCAGACTGACTGCAGCCCTCAGGGAGCTGTTAGTCACGCCTTTTAGACAGACCCCCTTTCAGAGCGCCCCATTACAGCCCTGCTGCTCAGTGCCGACGCTGCTGGAGAAGAATAACAGGAAGTACCACATGGCTGTAGAAAAAATAAAAATGTTGTATATTAGCTCATCTGTACGGTAAATCTAGAGTGACCTGAGTTGAGTTTTTCTTGTTTTTCATGCCCTCTGAAGCGGCCTCCTGACCTATAGTTCGTCTCTTTTGATACTTATCGACCCAGTGCATGACATTTTAGCACTTTCTTCAACTGTTTCCACTTTCTACAACTCTACCTAAATACGTGTGCTGTTACTTTCTCTCCCTACACACCACCTTTTCTTCACCCTCCTGCAGCCATCTGCTACTAATTTCCTTAATGTCTAGCATAATGGCTAAAGAGACTCAGAGGTCAGCCCTGTTGCAATTAGTACTGTTAGCAGCTATCTATATTAAAGCTGTTACATACTGGAAGAGGAGACACAGTGCCCATGTGACATTTACTGATTTTTGACCACCAAGAAAGACTCTCTGTCTTTCTCTGTGGAACATTTTTAGAATCAAAATGCTGCTCTGAATGATTGAGCAAGCTAAAGCTGCAAACACTGCTCATCAGTCTGATATAGATTAATAATCTACATCTCAACCCTGCCCAGCTAGTTAGCGGGCCAGGATGTTAGCATGTGAAGTCTTGTGGCGCAAAATAAAAGAAGAGGTCAGTTACTGTATTTATTCACAGCAGCAGCCTAGTTGGTTTACTCACAATCACTTCTTCATTGATGTTGCTCTTGCTAACAGGTGCTTACACTGTACTGGCAACATTTGGTAACAGTTGTTAAGCTTGCTTAAAGAAGGCTAGAGGCATTTGATCGGCTGAAAGGTTGTTATGAAATAAAAGAGTGAAAAATGCCAGTATGAAATAAAGACTTTTATTTTCTTTGGGGGAAACTTTGGAATGAACCAATAAAATAACTGAAATAAAAACTCTTTGCTCGTAATCCTGTCATTATGAAAAGATGATGAAATATGAGGCACGAGTCTGACTATAATTTTAAATAATTTCACAAACTGTAGCTTCATTTTGGATCAAGTATAATAATAATTTATTTGTTTATCATTGACCACTTTGGGGCTCCATACTAAAGTGATTGGCGACCTATCCATCATGCCTGTCTGCAGTAAGTTTGTGCTGTAGGTGTTAGTTTAGCTAATGATTGATAGTGATAATTCGTTGTGATTCATTAATTTGTGACGTGATTCTTGATCACAGAATAAAGTTTTCGACAAGTCGTTACTACTAATCATGAACCAATATTAATGAACAATGACATTCCATGGCTGACAACTGTATTTCCTTTGGCACTGACAGAGAATTAGCGTAATCCCTGTTGTAAAAATTATGGAGCAGAGCATCACTTTCCTACTCAGTCTGTTATCTCGCATTATAGCAGCTCTTAAATTATACTTTAAAAGGCATAAGAGTGAGAGTTTGCTTATTATTTAACACTGAGCCAGACCTCTTATGTATGTGTTTTGTCCCATTTCTATGAACGGGGAAAAAAATGAGCAAAGGGAAAAAAGGAGCAGGATGAATGATGAAACAGGCCCCAAAACGAAAGAAAGAAAGAAAGATCTCAGAAAGTCCCACTGCTGTGGACTAAGAGTGGGTCTGGAGAATCTCTGCTCCCTGTCCTTTAGAGCTGCTGACAGACAATAATTAAAATCTAATGATTTATTAACATGCTGATCCTCGTATGGAAACTGTATCTTTACCCAGCGTAACCCTGTGTGTGTGTGAGTGAGTGTGTTTTTCTCCACTGCTAATGGATTTGTGGAAAAAGATTCCTCTTGGCCTTTAGAGCTGCCTTTTAAAAATGTGTGTGTGTGTGTATGCAACATTTTTGTGTGCGTGTGTAGGCATATAGGTGTGTGTGTTCATAGATCTTAGCTCTGCTACATATCAGTATTTCCTTTGCACATAGCCTGGTCATTGCATCAGACTCTCCTCTACTGTATCATTAATGTGTTTTTCCTCCACTGACCTTCAGCTTTCAGTATGTTAAGCATGTGTGTATGTCCTGATCTTGACACTAAACATGTACAGCAAAGAACACAGTATGTGTGTGCGGACAGAAGGTCTGTGTGACCTTACAATGACCTCTTGACAACTGAACAAGAAGACACATGTAGAGACGATGTAGAAGCAGTGGCAGTAGTGAGAATCCTACCTGTATGCCTCTGAAGACTCCATGTGTGTGTATGCGGTACTGTGTGCTACAGCTGTACACCATGGGCGTGCTGGGGTCACTGTCGTAGCCTGTTGCGTGGCTGCCAACAGAGAAAGAGAGGAGTGATGATGATGACGGATTCATTCTTACAGCAAATTAAAAAGTTAATTTACGTGAAAGTGAGACAACACAGTTGTCAGAGTCATATCAGCTCCAAGATCAAATCAAATCAGTCAAACATTTTCAGGTACATCAAAATTGGAAAGTTGTCAGTGTCAGTAAATCATTTTCTGATCACAAATACTCAGAGGAAAAAAGAAGGTTTCCATGTGGACGACTGCCACATACAGTACAACAAATGCAAAAAAGACACACATCAGATAACAAGATGCAAGAACATGATTCAATGCCATAAATCCATACAGTGTAACAAACACTGGCAGACACATAGAGCATGAACGGCTGTTTGACTGCAGGCAGGGTCATGAAGGCATCATTATTCAAACATATTCACCTTGTCACATACAGCCCATAATGCAAAACACAGACAAATCATTTGTAGGCACAGAGTTGACTGTAGAGATGTAAGTTGTGTTGATGGATGTGTTCTGTCAGAGGAAGTCAGTGGTTGTGTGTGTAGTAGCCTCTGTTTTATGCATGTGTATGTATGTTTGTGTTTTATATTCATTTCAGGATGTTAAACTTTGACTTTTTGCCACAATAAGCCCAGATACAAAATGAGCCAGCATATGTACAAGAGGAGGCGATCACATTTAAACTGATATCAGAGACATGTGTTGGATGACTGCAGATATCTTAAAGTACTTTTCTGTGGTACTACGCAGTATTTGCTCAGGCTAAATTTGAGACACATTAGCGATGGGGCTATAGGAAGCTTATAGCATGTCAGCCATTCCACCACTTTGGTTCAGACTGAAATATCTCAACAACTAAGATGACAAGATGAACCATGATTACTTTGGTGATCCTGTTCACATCTGGCACCATCATCTGGTCAAACTTTTAACCTGTCCAATGCTTTCAGTCACAACCAGATACCTATGACATTCCTATGATCTTCAACTGTTTATATTTAATACTCATTAGCAAATGTTAGCATGCTAATACACTAAACTAACATGGTGGAGATTATACCTGAAGCAAGATAGCACTGGCCATGTGAGCATGTTAGCATGCTAACACAGCCTCACAGAGCTGCTTACATGACAAACTTGACAAACTAAGGCCTTTTCCCATGAGACCACTTTCAGTCGGGGACGGCGTTCCATTCCGAAACACCCCCACTCCGAAACACTGCTGTTCCAAATCCGACTTTCAAGTTCCAATTGCTTCCCAATAGGGTTAGGGTTAGGGTCAGGGGTTCCCCAATAGCCTTTTCGGAATAGCGGGGTCTTTAGAAAAAATGGGAAACCCCGCCATTACGAAGAATGGAAATCTATTTTCGGAACAGCAGGGTTTCGGAAAGGCGGGGTGTAACCCTTTCAGTCATGTGTGTTCTGTTATCATCTAGCAATCAACTCTAGATTAAGCAAGTATTTATCTACTAGCATCTCCTACATTTCCTGAATCTCAAGCCTTGTATCATTACTGCTTCCTATGATTTTCTGATCACAATTTCCCAGAGCCCAAGCTCATGACTTCAAATTGCTTGCCCCTCTGACCAGCAGTACAAAATCTTGCATGATGTAGAACATGTGGCTAACCTGACGCACCAGATGGTTTGTTGCACAGAACCATCTGGAAAGGCAACGTTAGAGACTGTTTGTAAAAGAGAAGGCACATTCAAAAAATACCTGCCGGAGCCTGTTGGTAAATATACTCTCCAGTTCTGATACAACAGACGCTATAGCAGCATCTATGCTAACCTCTTGAAGGACCGTCAACAAACAGTGGCTTCCCTCGCTGGTTGTCACACCTAAAGGTCGGCAAGCTGCCAGAAGTTGCTCATAGGAACTTCCTCAAGCGCACAACTTGAAGCCTGGCAAGATGGATTCACGTTATCTCATGAATCCTTCTGTCTTGCAAAGTACAGGGAAAACAGACAAAAGCAGTAAAAAGTCATCTTTAAAAAGCTGCAAAACCAGGGAATATTTGGCATTAAGGTTTGAAAATTACGTAAAGTATAAATCTTAAATGTATTATATTGTCCAGTTGATCTCCTAATTGATCAAAAGATTTCATCACTACCTACTACACAAGCAAAGTATAAAGTTTGACAAATAGATTTCAGTATTTCACTTCAACAGGAGAACAAAAGCTGCTCTGTGTGACGCAGCCTCCAGCTTTGCCTCCAGCTTTGCCTCCGGTATCTTCTTATGATAACACACAGAGAAACAGAAAGCTCTTGTCTATGAAATGTGTTATATTTCAGTATGTCTAACCAAACGAGGAGGAGAGGAGTTTGCATCCTGTGCCGCTGCAGTGGGAACGTACTGTGTACAGCAGAGCGGTCATAAGGTGCTCTTTGTCTGCCTCGCTATTTCCAAGGACAGGCGGCATCGAGACTACGTCAGTGGTAGACACAGTGTTAATCATACTTTATGCTCCTTCACTAAAGTTCATTCATCGTTCTTTTTTTTATATTTTGGTTCCCAGTAGCAACAAGTAATAGTAAATACAAATCTACCAAAGATACATCTCTAAGAAAGTTCTAATAGATAAAAATATAACACACAAACATGTTAAAATATACCTAGAGTATGAATATAATAGATCTAATCGATTAATAAAGGTGTATGAATTCCTACTGCTTACTATACAGCATGAGACAGACTTTGATGCATGCTCAAGTCCATAGGGGTGATGTCAGTGATGTCATAGTCACAAGTGTGAAAAGGCTCTCCTAATAACATTTGCAAGAGTTATTAGTTTAATATTTTAGGACTTTAGCCTTATCACTTTCTTATCAAGATCTGGATGAGTAGATGGATACGACTTGTGTTTGCCCATTCAATACAAGGCTGGATTGCTTAGCTTAGCATTAAGACTTGAAGCAAGGAAAATGCTGGCTAGCTGTTTCCCCGTGTTTCCAGTTATCATGCTGCATACTGCTGCATACTATGTTTACCGTACATACATACATGTGAGGGCCATTACCCTTTTCATCTAACTTTAGGTCAGACAACAAACTGTTTAGTTACAAATGCTGAAATATGTCATTTATAAACACTTTCCATATGTGTTCAGATTCAACAAGCTTCTGTTGATTCACTGCGCAACAAGCAATCATGTTTATTAAACTAAACATGACATGTAGTCTCATACGTTACTGTCCACAGAAACACCTCTGTGGCAGCTGACACAGTGTTGTTCAGTGTGGGGCCTATCTGCTCTTCCTCTCTAAGCTCAACTCCCCCAAACTTCCTCTTCCTCATCACCAGCTTCTCGCCCCGTTCCTCTTTATCTCCCCATCTTCTACTGACTCCCTCCCCTTGCTGTTGCTGTTATTCCCTTCCTCCTCATCCTTGCTACTCCCTCACACCTCCCCACCCTTCCCCTGCTCCCCCTCATCAACAGTGACGGAGGCTGAGCCACTGAGAGAAACACCAACACAGTCAGAGCTGAGCCATGCTATTAAAAGAGCATGGTATTATATGTTTGTCAACCTCTGAAGAAAAAAACACTTTAAGAATCACATTTGTCTCTCACCTAAATAAAATCAGCGAGTCCAACAAAGCCTCACTTGCACCGCAGGCACACACATATGTGCACTCATACGTCTTTACAATGCAGCAACGCCCCTGAAAAAACACACATTCCTTTTCACTTCCACTCCTTTGAGCACATACACATTGCTATCAGGCACACAAACACACAAACACACTCATTCATCTGTTAACTATGACGAATGCCTGTTGGCTCAGAGTAGAATGGTATTTGTGAGCCGACGCAGATGCTGACCAGTGTGCAGCTATGCAGGTCACGGTGACATAAAGTACAGTTCATACTACCCAATGTTTTTAACTCTGTGGATGCTGATACTGCAGCGATTATTTGGAACTGCTTTCTAATAGCCACAAAAAACCTGCTAAGACTCGCTAATGTCTGGCTTTTGCCTTCAGTGTGAATGTGTATAATCAGCATTCACTCCTGCATTAAATTAATAAATAAATATTTATCATTTTTCATCGGTAATGATGAAAACACCTAGGTGAACATGCTACTATTCGCCCTTCTTCAGGCGTGATGCTATGACAGTTGAACATTGTTCTGGCAGCACTGAGTTTGGAAGAGAGGCTGAAGTAAACAATATTAAAAAAGTGGCCACTGCAGTGACCTCTGTGCTTGTCAGCTGCCTGATCAGCACTGTGCATGTGCAACTATCAACAGAGATTAGAAGGAAGCAAGATGTCTCACTCCTTAAGAATTTCTGTTATCAGCTCCGGAAAAATGATCTGCTGCTTTCTACTGTTTTTCTGGCGCATTCATGATGATGAATTTGACGCACAAGCAAAAAACAAAACAAAAAAAGAAACAAGGGTCAAACCCGTATCCTTGGCAATATGAAAAAGTCAAACACCTATTTTAGCCGGTTTAAGAAACCTGCATATGCGCACTAATTTTGGTGTAGAAGTGGTATAATGTAGTTTAGCTGCATGGGATGTCATGTAGCAAAACATAATAGATTACCCAGGTATTCCGTTCCCAGGGGACCAGCTCACATCTTCCAAGACAATCTACTACATGTTGTTTCCCAAAGAAATATAGCTGGAAATCCATAAAATGTACTGCATGTAGGGTCTCCACAGGATGAAATTTTAAGATGTGTTCAGACTTAATGCGAACAAATCTTCACCCCAAACAGCCGATGAACTGTTCAGACGTTAGCAGCAACCAGCTAGCAATGTGACAGGGACGCCCTTCCATTCTGAAACACCGCTGTTCCGAATCCGACTTTCAAGTTCCAACTACTTCCCAATAGGGTTAGGGTTAGGGTCAGGGGTTCCCCAATAGCCTTTTCGGAATAGCGGGGTCTTTAGAAAAAATGGGAAACCCCGACATTACGAAGAATGGAAGTCTATTTTCGGAACAGCGGGGTTTCGGAAAGGCGGGGTGTGACCCAATGTCACAGGTGGTGTGTGTGTTAGTGCCATTGTGTGCTTGTATGTGGCCCTGTTCAAACCTGGTATCAACATCCAACATCCATCCTGCATCTTAATCCGATCTAGTGGTCACTCAAGATAAATGTTGAGATGCATTCTAATATCAAGTGTGTCAAGTGATTCCCAATTGTGATCACTCAGGGTGGATACCAGGTCTGGACAGTGCTGTTTCTTTTAATATGTTTTCACTCAAGTTGAAATGTTTAACTCATGAGAGTCTTTGCCTCACCCTACACTCCCTGTGCATCTTTGCCTTTACTTTATATGCAATTGCTCCCCTTCTAAAAACTTGCTTTGTGTTTAATCTGATACAAATATTACCTTTAACCATCAGGTTTCTCACCATCTTTTTCAACATAAACTTCACTGACTGCTGCTATTTGAAGAGAGCGATGGATAAGTTCCTACCTCTTTATGGTGGATGCCAGTGTATTGACAGGGTTCCATGCCACACACTCCAACTGAGAGGTAATCTGATATAAATTTTCTCCGCTGTGGAGGGAAGACAAACGTAGAAGAAAAGCTCATGAGCTGTGCAGTGGACTATTACTTAGTAGGGTAGAGTGTGTGTGTATCCTTTTGCATATCTGTGTTGCCTGTTATTGTCCTCAACAGAAGCACTCTAATGAAAAATGCTAACACACACACACACACACACACACAGTCGCAGGTGGAGCCGAGGTTAAAGAATGTGCTTCAGACAGACACCAAAAAGCTAAATTTCCCCATAACGGCCATCTTTCATTAAACACAGCAGACTCCACAACCATTATTCAGACCTGCCATGTGATCACACACACACACACACACACACACACACACACACACACAGTGGATTTATAGCTCCCCTCTATCACACCACCTGCAGGCTCACAGCAGTGTGGATGGGGTAGATGTGGTGCCTGGTACCCTGCTCATTACACAGCTATTATTTTACAGTACAGCAGGGGCACGCAGCCAGCAGAGCACACTCGGTATTTCTGCTGAAATATTGTTGGCACAGAGGCTGAGCACAAGATTTAAAGCTGTTATTCATGACATTTTCAAATAAATACGTGTCTGCTTTTCTTCTCTATTGCTGACGGATAGAAGCCATCAATGAGTCAGGCTTCATCCATTTAATGAAAGCTTTCTGTCCTTTTATGCCCTACATGCTTCATGTGTGTTGCAGAAGGTCTTTCCTGGGAAACCCCTCTGTTTCACAGGAAGCCTGCAGCAGAAATATGATGAAAAAATGATTTCTTTGGAAAAGTTTAAGAAACTTGTTGTTTACAATGAGTTGTGCAACTACAGAAACATTATCAACAGAAAAAACACATCATGCCAACGAACATGAAGCATGTGAGAAGTGCTGTAAAGGAACATCATGTTAAAAGGTCCATTCAACAAATTTCTTTTCAAATTTGGAATTACAAAAAACAAAAACACACAAGAAAATTGACCAAAATTTGGGATAGCAGCCTTTAAAATGAATGAATGAATGAATGACTGAATGAATCAACTCTAATGTGTTTGAGGTACAAATCTCTAAACCTGTACAACCAAAACTGTCTGCATGAGTTTTAGTCTGATTTGAGCGAACTTGTCCTTTACAACTTCAAAAAAGTTCAAAAACTTTGAAAAATTGAGTCTCCTTTCACATGCTGATATTGCTGTAGTTGCTGTAGTGTTGTAGGATGTGAACGTGTGTGTGTGTGTGTGTGTGTGTGTGTGTGTGTGTGTGTGTGTGTGTGTGTGTGTGTGTGTGTGTGCGTGTGGTGTGCGTGTGTGTGTCTCTATGGATTAATAAGACCTCAGCATGTTTTGGTTTCATGTTGTTCCAGCGGGCCGAGCTGACGGGCTGCAGAGTAAATACAGTCCTGTTGGTACCAGGCTGCGAGATTAGACAAACTGACTCTACTTATATGAGTCTTCCCAGCCATGAGTGTGTGTGTGTGTGTGTGTGTGTGTGTTTGTATGCATGTACTCTATGCGTATGTGTGCTGAGCAGATATCGGTTATGTTTATGACAAAGAAGAGCCTCAGACTGAGACTTTCAGGGTAGCTTATTTCCACCTTGTTCCTACATTGTTGGAAAACACTTATTGAGGCTTATTACAGCCGGTTTAAGATTTATTGGTTATTATGAAAGGCATGTGCAGGTAGTTCACTGCAGTGGCAGATGTGGAGAAATTCTTAAATTTGTAGCTTCTCCTGGTCAAATTGAAGTTAAGTGGTGTGCATTGTGATTAGCATGAGTCCTTGATATGATTCACAGTGATTTCAATTAGGCAGTGAGCGCAAAATGGACAAGACGTCAGTATTGACTTAACTTTACGAACTTTTGGTTCTAGTGTGTGGGAGGATTTGGGAGGATAGGAAGGGTCGAAAGGTTATAGGAGGGTGTGGCTGGAGGTGAGCTGGACCAGAGCATGTGTATGTGTGTGTGTGTGTGTGTGTGTGTGTGTGTGTGTGTGTGTGTGTGAGAGAGAGACAGACAGAGAGAGAGAGAGAGAGAGAGAGAGAGAGAGAGAGAGAGTTTCTCTATGATAAAACCGATTGAAAATCAATTAAAATCAATTGAATCAGGAAAAATCTTTCCTTTTGAAAACCTCTGAACTGGTCGTTTACTGGCAGGTGATGATGCTCAGATGTAGTAAATAATAAAATATTAGCTTTTCATATTAATTTTTTTTTCTCTATACCTGCTCTTGCTCTTCCGTGGAAATTTAAAAAAAAGGCTGAATTCCATTTAGCTGCTTCAGTTTCATACAGTCATTACTGGGAAACTTAAATAGCACCGAGCCATCGTTAATGTTATTAGTAACCAGGTTCTCTTTCTATCATAACAAGTAAAAATGTGAAAAATACCTACAATTCAATTTTGCAAACAAGACTAACCAAGCTGCTACAATACAAAAGTCGCCTCTTCACACTTTACAGTGACAAGAATAGAATGACCCAGCTATCAGTGAAAAGTTTGAAAATAAAAAAGCTGTGGTTTCTGGCAGCAGACAGACGTTTGTCGAGTGGAATCTATTTCTGAAATTTAGCGTTCCAGTTATTCATCTACTGCAGAAATCACAGACTGTTTTGGAAAACAACTTAATGTGACTCAACAAAATGAGCAGCACTCTGTTATGAATGTTTTTACTTTATTTGCTTTCAGTTTCTTACTTTTCTCTTTTTAATTGAGTATCTAAAACATAATTAGAAAATACTTAGACTGGCCTCCAGTGTTGTCATAGACAATACATCAGCAGAGGTAAACTACGAGTCATATTAATCACCAGAAACTAGAGTGCAAAATGTTGCTGAAAATAAAGACAGCTGTACTGTATAAAGCCAGAATATAATTGTCTTGAAAACACTAATAAACTAAAAGAAAAAACAACAGCCTGGCTCTGGATTTGTGGTGGGATAATATATTAGTACACACAATGCCACAGAAAAGACCAGTGGTGAATGAAAACAGCAGAATAATGGCGATTGGTCTGCATAGTTTTGTCAATGGTGAGCAAAATAACTTGATTTATAATATTCTTTGAATATTTTCCAAACGGTAAATCCACCCACTTTCCTTCAGAACTTCCTGCCACTGTTAGTTTACTTCCTTTAGTGGCACCGTGACTTTCTTTTGTGTCTAATCTGCATATAAACAACATTTTTAAACCACATAAGGGAGATAGTCACAATTGCCATGGCTGAGTTAGCAAACATTCAAAGAAAGAACCTGGAGGAAGAAGAGGAAGCCGCTACCGCAGACAGACCTGTCCTGAAGGTGAACATCCTGTTCAAAACAGCATCCTGCCACCTTTCACTGAATTAAATCTGTTTGTTATGAAACAATCGACAATGGTTTCTGAAACCTGTCCTGTGTGTGTTTTGTGTGTGTGTGTGTTACCTGTTGTAAGGGTTCCTCAGCAGCAGAGCCTGGCTGCCTGTACAGCTGTCAGAAGGTGTGTGACATCCGTAGACAGGAGGAGGTACAGGATACTGCTGCTCACCTGTAGAGCACAGACCTACATGCACACACACAGACACACTTTATATAACATGTGCGAATGTGGAGCACTCAGAGGAGGATTGTTGATGGGTTTAATCTGCTATCATATCTCATTTACTTTTAAGCTCTGCCCTCTCTTGGCCTCTCCTATTTGTCTCCATTCTTCACCAGTTTCTTCTACAAATAAAGACCCTTCACTTCATGTTTCTCTCCGAGCTTCGCCGGCAGTGTAGCGAATGGCTCCCTCGACATTTCTCCACATTCCAAAATCCCTCTCAGCTCCGATTCTCCCCTCTTATCTTTGCTTTAAAAAGTCGGCAAAAATTTACGACAACGGCTCAATAAAACAAATACATTTAAATATTTACCAATAACATGCGCCGAGGAGGGATTAAAGGGAAAGGTGGGTGGATGAAAGCTGGGATGAGAGGAGGAGACGAGGGAGTTCGTGAGTCAGGATGTGGCTGATTTATACCTCCAACAGGCAAGGTCACAGTGGAGACATCAGAATAAGGGACAAGACACTCCCTAGGTGAGGGCCATGGAGCTGCCATACAGACGCAGCTGTGCATTTACACAGGGGCTTTAAATACACACAGAGATCTACTTTTATTCTTATTGAAAGACACTCTGGGGTAGTGTTTTTTAAAGTCGTCCCCAGATCTCTGCAAGAGAAGTTAGACTGCAGGAACCCTGGGGCTGATACAGTCAGGACTGTTTGTTCAAAGTACATTTAGAGTGAAGGAGTTACATTTAAACCCGCTGGTCTGGACTAGGGGAGAGGAAATCATATAACTTATTACGCAACAGAACTGCCCTAAAAACTATCTCCAACTACTGTTCACCGTAGAAATGTATGAATTCTGTTAAAATGGATGTTTTAACTAAAACCCGCCGTCAGACTTGCAGACCTGCACAGAACTCTAGCTAGGTAACAAGCTAAAGCAAGTGAGCGACATCAAGTGAAAGCTAGCTGGTGAGAAAACCACAGGCTAGCATTAGCTGAAACTAAAGCTAATTGTTATTAGCGTTTATTTTTCCCTAGCAGTTATCTGTAAGTGAAAAATAATCATTTTAATGAACTGACTTCTACATAATTCAGTTTGTTCATCCACATTAAATAATGAGGCAGTGACTAATTGCAGTCATGACCAATCAACTCCTCTTCAAGCTAACTAGGTTAGCAGAGTAGCCTTACAGTGACATCTTAGCTTTTGACTTAGGAGAGTTCACATGACTTGATGTGGTTAAACTACCTGTAATCGACATATCTAACATATTAAATTGTAAATGAATTCATTATATTGATTTCAGCAGGCCATAAATATAAGATGGCTAGTTGGACAGGTAGACACCTAGCATAACAAGAAATACATGTTATTTGACTACATTTAACTAACTGTTAATTAGCAATAAACTGTACATTTGATTTAATAAAAGGCTTACGTTTGTCTCTTAGCTCTAAACCTGAGAGAAACCTAAACAGGCATAAAATTAAATCATGAATCTAAAATTTAAAAAGTTAAATCTGATGAAGTAAAACGCGGAATGCATAGTTTGCTCTTTGTTGTTTTTAATGTAACTGTAAATGAAAATGAGTCAATCGTCTCCTGGTGTGTGCTGAATATTGAATGTTTTTTTGTTCCACTGTGGTTTGTCCTGTACCGGCTGCACCCAGAAGAGAATCAGCGCAGTGCACGGGGGTATCTTCCGTTTTCAGGCGTAAAATGAAGTCAGTACAACCTCTCTATCTGTTACACAATTTGCTGACCAGTTTGAAAACTATGTGTGTATCAAATCCATTCATTGACTGACTTTATTTCGTGTCGGTGTATTCAAACACATGCGTGCCCTTACCCATAGTGCTTTGCTGAGTTATAGCGTCTTCATGTTTAAAAGAGTGGTTGGAGAACTGCGAGCTGTGGTGTGTAGGAGTGTGGCCGTAATTACCAGCTCCATCGAATGCAACCGTGCTGTAACCTGCGACACAGAAAGAAAAAGCAGTAAATATACAGAGTCAACACCGGAGATTACAGACGACCTCCTTAACACCAGAACCAATAAAACTTACTCCTGTCATTTTATAATTCCATCACCAGCTACATGCTGGCATTTGATTTCATTTTTTCCCTTATTTGTAAGGTGTTACTATCACTGAATACAACCATTAATAATTCTGCTTTATGAGAAGAAATGTTTTAAAAAAATTAAAGTTGTGACAAAAATATGATAAAAAAAAAGTTTGTCGTTTACAGTTTGACTGCTGCTGAATAGAGCACAAGAAGTGAGCTAAGATTCTGATCAGGTCAAAGAGTCCTCATAAAGTCTGGTGCCTCTTTCCACAGAAAACCTGAAGAATTTCCTACATTTTAGACATTAAAAAATCCTTATTTTGAATTTACTATGGAACTTTGGTACTTATTTATCTGACAATCTTTGAAGAATAGTTTCATTTTTTTCCAGAAGGGTTTTATGTTCATGTTTTAATGATTTCTAATGGTGTATATCTCAGGCTATCTCAGTCTCTTCACAGCTGGTGTAAAGCAACTTTATAACAACATTATACATATACACAGTTATGTATCTCGGGTGTATTTTCCTTTGAACGTGTAAAACAAAGTGATGGATACTGCAGAGAGATGGCAGGTCTGAGATCAGTCTCTGAGTGGGTGAAAAAGATTGTTACTTTGATTTGGTTTTATTAAACGACATGACACCAAGACAAGAAGAAAAAAAAGTACCACACATGGGAGCACACACACATGTTCACGCACACAAAAACACACACGCACTCACACACACACACACGCACACGCACACACACGCACACACTCACAAACAATCGTTGTTCATCTGACATCGCAGACCAGACCTGACTCATGACTTAGACTGACCTAAAGGGCACAACACAGTCCAATAAATCACCCACATGCACTCTCTCTCTCTCTC